>NC_142520.1:24031814-24221814 GCF_964205215.1 Stylophora pistillata
GCTAATTACCTTTTATGGTAAATATAATTTATCAATAAATTTTAAATCTAAATGCTACATGCAAAACTCTGTCAAGTATAGGAAGAAATAGCACGGACACTTAATTTCATCTGTGGAAGTTACATGATTGGGATAAGATCAAATCACAAATTTAAACTTATATGCAAACTTGTTTGTTGACATTACACATAAGGCATAAAGAAACTCCAAGTTTTACATTTGACATGACTATGTGAGAAATATATGGAATACTCCTTTCTACTAATTTAAATCATTCCAAAAAAGGCACCAGCAAAAGCATAGTCATACAAATTGTGTAGTTCTTGAACTTGTAAAAATGGGGTGGTTAATGATCCTCTTGGAATGGTGAGGCAGTTTGTACATGTGTTAGCTCTTGGTAAGAAATTACCACCAAAGACCTCAGCAAATACAATTTAGGGATGTGACGAAAACCCAAGCACTGGCTCTTCATCACCGGTGGTGAACTGCAGGATGTGTTCCAACGTCAAGTCTTCTCTTCTTCCACCTAGGAAAGTTAGGTTACCAAAAAAAAGACTGTTACATGTCAGCTGCTGAAAAAATGTCTGTTTGTTATCACAACATTTTACTAATTTTGGAAAAATGTCAAAAATTTCATATTTTAAGATGGTTCCTGTAAATAAAATGCACTTACTTGCAACTTCTCTTAAGTACTTAATAAAGATGCTGTAAGCTTCTCCTTCAAACTTTCTGCTGTTGGTGCCTTCCTCACTGCATGAAGTCAGGCTCTAGAAGTGATGTTAACTGCTTTAGTGTTAAAGTGGCCTTTTCTACTTTTCGGAAGAGATGCATTAGAAGAGTTATTTCTTTTGCAACCTATGTGAAATGAATGAGTAATAAATGATTTTATCATCTAAGAGATATGTTCTGATATGTTAACATAAATAAACCATTTCCAGTACTTGGCACGAGCATGGATACATATTGCTAGCTACCATGCAAAAATTCCAAGACTTCCCCCGAGTTGTATGCTTCACATTAAGTTTCCTCTAATTTCTTCAGCTCAAAACAATCACCTGAGTGAATTTGTCTTAGTATGATGGTCAACAAGGACAGCACACGTTATCAAACCTGCTGCGATCTCATATTAATTCCCTTTTTGGTTAAAAATTTGGAATATTCCTGTCCATATACTAAGTTCCCTGATTTTCCCATGTCCTTGACCAAAAGCAAAAAAATTCCTGACATTTTCCTGACTCATCAGAAATCTGTTAAGTACTACCATGGAGGATGGACTTCAAATTGATCAAATACTATATTAGAAAAACTATATAAAACTGTTGAAAATAACAAACCTGGTAAACCCCAAGCTCACTGAGACCCTTTCGAATTGCAAGCATACAAGGAGAAGGATTGACACCCATAGAGATTTCCTGTCATAATTCTTCTGGTATAAATCTGGGAAGTTTTCCATTTTGCAACATGCTAAGTGCTACCAAAAGAAAAAATGTTATTCGGAATAAATGGATAAAAAAATGACAATTTCCAGATATCCTACTTGCATAGGAGTTTTTAAGCATAATCAGTTGACTGATTATACATCAAATGGCAGAATTCTGGGCTGAATCCAAAATCCAAAGAGACAACATTTGGAACAAATAATTATTACCATGGAACACAACAACATAATTATACATACAGCACACAAACATAGCACCTCTACTCAAAACATGAAGTGGAAAACTCACACAGACGCTCACAATAAGGAAGACTATACTTTCAATTTAGCCATGAGACAACTACAGGTTCAGCTCACCCACCTTCACATAAGATTAAAGTGTGATGTTTACTGTACCACTAGAAATTATTTACTCTCATTGCCACATAACAGATGCTAATCATTAAACTGCAAAACTTACCAAAGATAACTGCAACTGTATGGCAATCTTTTTCCTGGTTCTCCTTTACACCATCATCAAACAATTTCTCCTTGATTTCTCTCAAAATTAGCAGGAAGAATTCTTTTCTAGGTCCACCTAAGTCCACCGCTTTCTAAGGTGTGATCAGAAAAAGATAGAAGCATATAAAAGCTCATAAAGTCAAATGACCAGACATTTTAAGCATAATATCATATCTCTACATCAAGCAAGGTCTCTTATTGTCAGAAATTAATGCAAGCTAGGGTAGTATTTGTTTCAAACACCCCATATCAAAATTGTGATCCAGGCATATCTACAGGTCCTATTAATGGTGAAAAAAAAACAACAACAACTCGGGTATTAAATTAAATTCAATATTTTCATCATTGGGGGATGTATTTGATACTTGGGGTTTCCTAGACTAACTTACAGTGTGCAGACATTGCCCACTTCTCAAATCCTAAATGCAGCCAAGCTCATCAGTGTACAAGTATATGTTGCAGGTTCACTTGATTTTCAGGTGAAATCTGTTTCCAACATACATTAATCTGCTTCAACCTGAAGATAACACTTTTACTGACAATGACATAAAACAATTTGAATTCATTACAGGGAAGTCCAGTAAATTGTTATGTTCAGATTGAAACAGGATAGCCTAACTTGAAAACAGATTTAACCTGAAAATCAATTTCAGCTACAACATAAATGCAATATGGCACACCTAAATCATGATAATATATACAAATTCAAACAAAATCATTAAATACCTCATTATAAAATTGAACCTCGAGTGTTAACCGTTTGTCCTCAAGACCTGCTATTTCATCAAATCCAGTTTTCTGAAGATTGAAGCGGTCAACAAATATTTGATTTGTTTCACCTTCAACTGTTTGGGAACGATCTGAAATATCAAGCTGCCTTCCAGTGACTATGCGACTTTGTAAAACATGCAACACTTCTACAGGGTTGTTTATAACATTGGATTGTTGACATAGCTGTACTGTTTCCAGCACAGCTTCATCCACAGATGCACATCTTGAAGTACCAGCTTGCAAAATTTCAATATTATCTGAGATGTTGGGTTCCAATTCCTCATCTGTGGCTTAGTCATCTTCCTGTGGTGCATGTTCATTACTAAGGCAAAATAATTTATTAAAAGCAAACAATAAGAATAAAAATATTATCAAAGAAGTACAGGGTAAGGCATACCCAGGGGGGAAGGGGGCCTACTCCTTTACACTAGCTAGGTGTTTGAATGTGCAGCTCCAAAGGGTAGGGATTTTGAGCTTGTTTGGTGTAAGAAGAGGTATAAATTTTGACCACTTTGGTGTGAAATAGGCTACATGTATGTTTTTCCCTCTGGCTTGACACTGGGTCTGTTGTTTACATGGTACAGTTTTTTCTGCATTGACATTGGAAAATTTAAAGCCCTTCTCAAATGTTAAGCAAAATGGAAGGCATTTCTCATTTTTCCACATTTTTCAACTCACTTATTGTGGTCTAGGATAGCCAGGGTAAGGGTTTCAAGGCTCAGGTCACACACCCTAGACCAAAACTTTTGGGGAGAAACCCCCTCCCTGGAGGATATAACAACTGGTGGAACTGATCCTTAGCAATGTCTGCATGTTTTAAAGATGTATAAAACAACGAACAAAAAACATTCACTACAATACTCTTAATTAAACATGATATTTTAATGTTAAGGCCTAGAACTTGCACTCAGAAGTTCACTTATCACAGGCAATGCTACAATTCCAATTTCCATTGAGCTTGCTGATTAAAATGTTGTCTTTACATTGATTCACTTTCTGTGTATCAAAAGGAAATGTGAAGCAAATGAAAGCTTTGATTTTCTATAAACATGTAAGCTTTAAAAATGCATGCATGGTTATAATGAATGGCAAGTGCTTGACAATTGTATAAACAATAACTTTCTACAATAGTGCTTGATTTGCCTGCAGTTCTCCACATGTTCAGCTAATTCTGACAAGTAAAACAACTTGTCACATTTCATACAGGCTTCAACTAGGTCGTCTTTCCTGAAATTCAAACACAGATGTTTATGGTCACTTTGGTGTTAACCCATTAACTTATCAATAGATAATAACAGCTCTGCTTCGGAATCCTTAATATACTACATGTAGATACACACTGTACCTAATGGATTTAAATGTGGGCATAAAGAAGTAAAAACAAAGAAAGAATACATCTTAGTGAGCATCAGAATCACTGGTATGACATGTATCATGTACAACATTATTAAAACTTGATGAGTACAATTTTTAGTTCAGGACACCTGGTGGTTCTGTGTAAACTATGATTGGCTAAAATATCATGTTTCTTTCAGAAACAAATTTTTCATTGTTTTGTTTTAAAGACAAGGAAATCTTTCATAAGCGAAACATTAAAAGAAGCCGAAACCCACAGGTACATTTTATTAGATCTGTCAAAACAACACGTATTACCATTTTAGAAGATTGTAGGTATTTCAGAACACACTACTTTAGTTTCTGTATCTGACTCATGTACACTGTATAAAGTAATTAAGCTTAAATAAAAAGCATGGAAATGCAGGTTATACATTCCTGGTTTAAAATCACCACACCTCTTGATCCTCACGAGAACTGCCACTCGGGCTAATGTCGAGATCCTTTTGAAGTGGCCTAATGAAGAGCTTTCCTTGACCGACAAAATGTTCCTTCAGTCTTGGTATATTGTACGGAGGATTGATAGCTTCAAGCTGTCGAGTCTGACTCCCATATAGCAGTGTATGGCCTCCTGCTGTCTCCAGTTTGGGGTAGGCGTCTTTCAGTTTAGTATCAAAATCAACAGAGGTGCTGTCAGCGAAGAATGTCAATCTTTTTTCTCCGAGATCAGCAGCTTTGAGCTCTCGATACTCTTTAGGAGTTGGCGTTCTTTCTTCGCTTGTATTCCCCAGGCACACGAAAGTCCTCGTCCACGTTGGTCGTTTCACTTTTTTTGACGTTGCACCATTCTTTCGTTTTTTGTTTGTTGTCTGACAGGTCGTTGGGTTAAACCCGAATAATCTTCGATGTTCTTGGAACCCAAGTGCACCAGAAGTTAACGAGTCAGTGGCAGATGACACGGAAAGTGTGTTTCAGTTTGTGACAGCTGGCGGTTAAGGAGAAGCTTGAGAAGATATTTGACGAGAAGCTTGAGGAGAGTTAAGGTTTGCACATAATTTCGCTACTTCGTCTAGTAATTCCTTACATTTCTCGACCGACATGTCTAAAAAAAGAAACCAAGATGATTCAGACCAACTTTCCAGAGCGCAAAAAAGATGACTTATGCTCAAACTACAATTCACAACCTTTGGCGCGAATTTCTCTCCCTAATGCGCATGGGTGGCCGGGCTAGTTTCCAGGTTACGACGAAGGACAGCGTGTTTGCGATGAAAGTTTGGATGTTTGAATGTTTGAATCGAAGGATTGCGTATTGGAATGACGAGTGTCATGCCCGCATTGAATAATTGAATGTTTGGAAAAGGAGTTGAATATTTGAAATGATGAATAGGGTTACCAGACTAAACGACCGGATGTCTCCATAGTCGAACAGCAGATCTGAACTAAAAGATTAAGCGTTGGAATGGAGGAATTGCCGGTTTGAATTGAAGAGCAGAGTGTTTGAATTGCAGAACGATTGTTTCAAAATGAAGGATTGCGTGTTTCTGTCGACGAAAAGCCTGTTTGAACTGGCGAATAGTGTACTTGAATTGACGAGTAGCAGGTTTGCTGTAAAGAATTGCATATTGGAATAGAAGGATAGCATTTTTACTTGCGGAAATCACTATTTTGAATTGCGAGATTGAAAATTTGAAATGCACAATAGCACGTTTGAATTAGACGACTGAATGTTTGGGTAGTAGAAAAACACTTTTCAAACGAAGGATTGCACGTTTGAATAGAAAAACAGCATGACTGAATCGAAGAAATATTGCTTTGAATTGAAACAATGGATGTTTCAGTAAACAAATAGCGTATCTGAATTGTCAAACAGGAAGTTTGAATAGAAAAATAGCAAGTTTGACACGAGGTTTCGAATTTTGACACTAAAAAGGCGCCATAGTTTTCTACCGCGTCCTCTTTGCCGTTGTCGTGGCTCGCTGAAGGTCCCTGTTCTAATGCACGTTCTCCCGTGCACCACGGCGACGAGAGCACGTGCATTTCAAAACTTCGTGTATCACTTAAAGACGCTCGAAAGGTTTTTTTTTTTTTTTTACCGCACGGAGATTGGATTCCAAGATGCACGCAAGTACGGATATCTAAAAGTGTAAGCTAAATTGGAAAAAAAGCGGAAATAAAGCTTGCCAAGTTGATGAGCTAGTATCTCGAAAATTAGCACAGTGAACCACCCTAATTTTTTGTGCACAAATAATATTCATCATTACGTGTTTGGGAAGAGAGTTAGAAAAAAATTATGTAATGAAAATTTATCCCGTGACAGCATTTTACTAAATACCTCAATTTCTACCACGTTTACGGAAAAAGAATGCGGTTATGTTTAAGAAATTTAAAAAATAAAAACTAGGTCATTCACTTCGTTTTTGAGATATCTTTTAAAAAAAACCGAGTTTTAGACGGTCTTTTAGCACCACTGTTCTGTTGTTATGGCAACAGTCAAGGCCTGACGAACACCCTTAAAAATTGTACCAAAATGGTTCATACTGATATCAAACATACCCTGATGATAAGTTTAACAGTCCTGATACCTTTTATTATTTGGCACTTGCCGTTAATTGTGGAAAACCTTTTCGAGCCTCCTTAACCATCCTCTAAAAAACAACAACGTGAAATCACCAAAAAAAAAAATTGGTCTGAGAATGGAAACCCAGACAAAGACATTATTTGTGACATCCATTTGGAACTTAATTCTTCTCAAATACGATATGCTGAAGTTGCGATGCGGTGCTGTAGGAGAAGAGAAAAAAATCTAGCAGATGATTTTTTTCCAACTAAATTTACATATTTTGTAAATCAACGTCTCCTCGACTTCCAGAAACATGACCTCCTGAAAACCTGGGTCTTCAAACCTGCAGGAAATAGCGTGAATAAGCACAGTGAAAGTTCCTCACTTGGAAAAGCATTCACGAAGCATACAATTTTCCCCTATTGTTAAATATCGGACATAGACGCGGCAATAAAAACTAGTAATGTTAATGGTTAGCAAAATGCGTTCCATATAGCTTTCAAAACAGCATTTTAAAGGCCCTTCACACGGCAGAAAAATCGGGTACGGACTTGTCAAAAAAGGAGTACGGACATTTTTTTGCGTTTAAACAATCCTTACCATGTTTTGGGGAATGGATACGGACCGTGTTTTTTCTTGATTTGAGGCCATAGACGTCTATGGCGCCAAAACCAGAAAAAAACACGGGTCTGGACCAATTTCTTGCATCAGGCGTCGCCATTTTGTTTACAAGAATTACCGTATTTACTCGAATGAGCGCCGCATCCCCGATGCAGCGCTTATTTGAGGAATTCCGTATAACCAGGAAAAACACTATAAAACAATTTTAACACAGCATCGGCAATTTATATTCTTTAAATGTGATGTTCTTTAGTTCAAAGTGACTGTATTTCTCTGCTCGGGTTCTGAAACGCTCGGGGTTTTTTCACCGCATGAATTTCTCTCGCAATTCTAGATTTACTATCAGTTTAGCACCAGGAAAGTTGACAGATAGAAGGTGTACCGATGAATAAAGATGTATAAAAAGTAAATTTGTCTGGTACAAGTTTTAAATAAGCGCCGCGGCGCTTATTCGAGTAAATACGGTACGCATGTTCGATAACAGCACACATCTGTACCAAATACCGAAGCCCCATGCAAGAAATTGGTCAGGTCCTCCAAAAACTGCAGTGTAAACGCAACCTTGCTTACTTGGTCCTTATGCCTCTTTTTATCCGACCCGCTCTAAAAGGCCGGTTACACGGCAGAAAAATCGGGTACGGACGTGTCAAAAAAGTAGTACGGAGCGCATAATTTTAGCCGTTTATACGGGCGATGTTTCACAAAGCTCAAATGGCTGAGATATTGCTAAGTACCTTCCATGGCATCCAAGACCGAAGCGAGTCTAGTTACACACATGAGATCGAGGCCACGTGTGTCAGCCAGCTCAAGCTGGCCTCAAAAAGTTGTAACAGCCTGACTTCAGATCGATACCGGCGGGTTAACCCAAACCCGTGGGATTAATAGAATAACATGAACTGTATGCGCTCTGTTACGTCGAACGCAATTAAAGCAGTCAAAATTTTGAAACTGTGTCCCCGTTTATGTCTCTTTCGAACAGAAGTGCGTTGATGAGTAACGTTTCCGGACCCAACAACTGGTAAAATACAGTCTGAGTTCATGCACGCATTTACTTTCTATAAAATCTCAAATCGGCAAGCTACTAAGAAACGGTAACTCCCTTACTCAATAAAAATAATTGAAATCGTAGGCGTTTGCCAGCAGATGACAAAAGTAAAAGTGGGTTTACTGTCTCCGATAACCCTCGGTCAAATTCGTGGAAGGAATTTCAATGGGGCCCTTGAAGATTTGGTAAGTGTTCAGTGCAGTGAACGTCGCTACGATTACGTAATGATATTTAATGTTGGCATAAGTTCTCACCATACTCTTACTCTTAGAATTTAAAAATTCTATGCCACATAAAGTTACCGTTTCACTGAATCGCCAAAGGTACCCCTCTCCATAGCAAGGTGCGAAAGGGGAATCATAGAGGGAAAAGTTTGCGTATTTTTCAGAAATACTCGGTAGAAAGATGCCACGATGTGTCGCTTCACTGATTTGCACACCACTCAACTTCATTCTACATGCTCACTGTTATCTTCTTTTTTCATCACCTGCTATTGGAAGCCAGACTGAGATCTAGTAAATAAGAAGCAGGTGAATGACACCTGCTTCTGTAGTCCCCGGATATAAACTACTGTACAGCATAGAATTCAGGATAACTTTTGTTTGGCCTACACATTTTAGTAAGCTTGTTTTGCATAACATGGTTCAAAGACCACGCTTTTAAATCGGCAAGCTTCAAAGACCTATAAAGAGAATTAGATAACAGTAACTTTTTCTCAAAAAGAATGGCAATCCGCCATTGTGGTCCAAACTGTTTCTTGAATGACCCATAAAAGCGATAGATTTTCCAATGCATTTGCACATGATGGCTTCAACTCAAGCAATTTCGGTTTCAGGACTTTTTTAAAACAGAGTTCCATTTTAACAGGTCTATCTGCTCTGGATGTAACGTACAGTTTCCAGCGTTAAGTGAAGCTTATTAAAGCCACCGCCCTTTCTAAATTCTGAAGCCGCAGTCCTCTCCATTTGTGAAGTTAACATTGATTTTGTTCGTTCGCCATGTCTCTCTGTTTTGAATTTAAACATTCGCGTTAGCAATAATTCTAATATTTCTATTTTTCTTTTCTTTTCTTTTCTTTTCACATTTTGTAGTGTTTAGCCACGGAAGAATGCCGTTATGGAAAGAATTTATGATCTGTCCGCTCTAAAAAATGATTTTTTGAGAAAGCTCTTCCCTCAACAAGTTTGCGTAAAAATTCCGACAGGTATCGTGTGTATTGACTACGCCACAGTGCTCCGTGAGAGCAGAAAAGGAAACTGAATAGAAAGGTAACTTCTAAGAAACTGGTGGTTGACAATGGCTCAGGTGGAAGTAAAGAAATATCCAACGATCATGGTGGCCTAAACTATAAGCCTGGTAGTTTCTAGAGGTCACCTCGCCATACGTTGAACTATGGATAAATTGTAATAGGAAAAAGGCAAATAAATGAAATGAAAAGACCGATCATTCGTTTTTGTTCGCTTTTCTTTTCTCCTACTTTAGAGATTTAGGTCGCCAAGCTCATGTAAAAGCGCTGCGCAAGGCGTTAGCAGCCTTAATCCTCAGTTATTAAGGATGAAGTTATGTGCACTATTGAGTAGATAGGACAGCCCTTGGCAATTATTAAAATTTTTTTAAATTAATTTTTTTATTTTGGTATATTTCACACTAGGAAAGATATTTTATATCTTCATTATACGATTAAAAGCACTGCTAATAAAAAGATTTAAATAGGGAGTGATAGATGTCGTGATATGGTACCTTAGACCGCAAAGAGAAAATAACACATGAAGTTGCAAGTCTTTGCGAGTGAAAAGTATAGGCACAAAAACAGATGTTTTGCGGTCTTTGTTGTCGGAAGAAATGGAGGTTTTCATCTGTTTTTGCTTTTTAATTTTATGGTAGCTATAGAATCAAGTTATGTCATGTTACAACAGTCGTGATTCTGTCATGCTCTTCTTATTTTCGTTTCATTTCTAACAATTTGAGAGAAAAAATATCTGGCTACTTTATTTTCTACAAGAAAAATTCTTAAAAAGGCAACCGGGATATCAGAATATTCGAGGCGGATACTCCAATCTATCATTGTGTTTTACAGCAGTGGTCATGCCTCCAGCCGAAGTTTGCCCTGCAGAATCTTTGTAAAAGCAACCGACAAATCCGAAGTTAACATCCAGTTGGACCGAGAGCAGGAAATAGGAACACCCCTAACCAAAACAAAATTCCATGTGAACTGATCACTGCAACACAATGGTTTTCACACAAAAGCGAACAAGCAGGTGTCCCTCAGATGCTTCTTGTTTACGTTTCCTATGTGACAGGGACAATGAGATAAACCGTTATCACAAATAGAAATAAATATAAGAAAGTGAAGACACGAACTGAACTTACAGACTATCCATTGACTACTGAAGATGGAAAGCCGTGGATCTGTGGCAGCTTACGAAAGTTTCCCCAGTGTCCGCTCTTCAAAGTATCAAAAGCTTCAGTCAACAAACGAGTACTCTGTACGCATTTGGGATATGAAGGATTCATTTCATTTTCCCCTGAAGAGATCGAGCCTGTTTTCACCAAGACATGGTCAGGCCTACCATCCAAGAATGTGGCAAAGTCAAAATCAGTCGGGTAAATTTTCCGGGATGAGTATGTTTACAGAAGGTTTATCGCATCAGTCGTTGCTATTCTCACCGAAAAAGCAAAGGTGGCAATCTGTGGATGTAAGTTACCCATATCCAGCATTGCCGTTCGTTTCGACTGCAGACCAAGCATCTCTTTCTTGTCCTAGTGTAACTGCTTCCCCCTCCGAACGAGAGAAAAAGAGAACTTCATTGGGAAGACCGACCGGCTCATCTACGCAGGAACCAACACCCATTAACAGTAGCATCGCAAGCAGTTCAACAGAAGAAAAAATGGCATTTTTTGACAACGGTATGCAAGAGAACAAATCGGAACTGTACGCTGGTAAACGTACAAGGCAAGATGAAGAGGCGCTCCGATCCAAAATCAAATGCAGCTTAGCTAAGAGAGATGAAAGCTACTGGGAGCGAAGAAAGAAAAACAACCTTTCAGCTAAGAGGTCACGGGACGCGCGACGACTAAGAGAACAACAGACACAGAGTAGGGTTACTCTCCTTGAGGAGGAAAATATGTGTATCCGCGCAAAGATAAATGCTTTGGAGAATGAGAATCGTCGTCTGAGGAGGATAATCAGTGGCCACGGATAATGCTTTAACCAAGGTGCAAGCCTCTCAAGGAATAAACATTGCTTTAAGTTGTTGTTATCTTATCTAAAAACTGCTAAGAATTGCCTTGTGTTGTTGAAAACTGAGATTTTCATTTGGGTATAAACAAAATAAACGGGAATGTAAATTCCTCTTGAGAGTATGATGACAAGGGGTGGCGAGGGAGGATACATACGAGATGGGAATTCATTAATTGCGAAATGTTAACAGCGTGGTGCTAAAAGGACTGCCTCACCTAAATAAATATGGCATGAGTTGACTTTTTTCAAGCCTGTCCCCAACCTGTAAAGCGGGTTTTTCTCGGCAAGTAAGGGTTTCGACGCAAATTCACAACTAATGAATAGAAATAAATGATAAGAACAAAATAAAAGGGAAGAAGGAGAAGAATGGTCAGAAACGAAAGTGAGGACAATTTGACGAGATTCTTACCAGGCAATGAATTTTGTAAAAAAATTATTCGCCACCTCTTCATTTAGAATTAATGTATAACCATTGCGTATCCATTGACAGCCGTTATTCAACATGTTATCATTACGAATTTGAACCTGTTTTCTCAGAGCTACGACGAGACCACCAGAGGCTGTAAGCATTCAGCCGATCAAAATATCCAGCGGTATTTGAACAAGTGGTGCCGGTTATTTTAGCTTTGACTGCAGGTGACTGAGACACCAGTTAGCCTTTTGAATATGTAAACATGTACTAGTTTTTGAGCTTAATAAAGGAAATGAGTGTAAAAAATATATGCATCGTTGATAACTCCATCGCAGATAACAATTTGCTGGCTTTCATTTTATTACGACTCTCAAGAAAACCATGGCTGCGACGATAAAGAATTGAGAGCGAAACAATAGCTCTATACGTGCGATCTTAACCTCTATCTTTTTCCTAACCTTTCCATGCAAAAAAAAAAAAAGAACAACAACAACAACAACATTAAATCGCCAAAATTTGGTAACTCTGATAACAAATTATTCTCATTTCTTCTTCGAACACAACACTGTATTTATGTGCGTCTGAGTCAAAAGGAAGTCTGGCACTGTTGGGGACAGTCGATTAGTCGAGCGACTTAAAAAAAAAACGCGAAAAGATGTATGGATGTATTCCGTGCGTCGCCGTCATGAAGGCATAAATTCCATATGGTTGGCTCCGAAAGCGGTTGGACTTAAGATGATCTTATGCATCGTGTTATCTGTTCGAAAGTGCTGGCTTCGATCCAGAAAAAATTGTTTTGACATGGAAAGTTTTTTGAGTAAATTTTTTTCTTTAATTCGGACGGATAAGAATGCGTTGAACGGACATAGCACTCCGTGTAAAGGGCACTATTCGTTTTCTCTTGATGGAGATAAATTTTCATCTCGTCGCTGATAGAAATACTGCACTGCAAGAAATGGTGAAGACAAGAGAGGCTTCTGTGATCTGAATCCCAAATAGACACAACTCACATACTAATTGGTTGAAGATATATTTTTCAGAAAACTGAAACATTTTCCTGTCCGTAGAAATGGCGCCTCAAGGGACGAATTCCCAGATTGGTTTGGAGGATACGAACAAGACACCGAAGTTAGCGAGAAAAATGTTGTTTTTCTAACATTTATCAAGTTTTACTATTAAAAATGCCTTTTAACTAACGTTTGCGCTGTTCTAAGCCTTCTTTTTTTGGGAAAAGGAAAGAACTTCAGAAAGAGGGTCCTTTGTAGTTTCGCGTGGAGAGTGATCAGGCGCTTTTTTTTTCTTCGTGAAACGTGATTTTATTTAATTTTTTTTTCGTGAATCGTGATAGATGATAAGATCTTTTCATTCCCACCGGAACGTGAACGCATTTTTGTTTTTATTTAAACGTGACCCATGAATGAAAAGCTGAATTAAACGTGACTCGTGATCCATTTTGTTTGGTGTGATGACTGATGTTTTGATAATTTACGTAATGTTCTCGAACGACCCTGGTTAGGTTTTTGCCAGGGTCATTGACTGTATTCGGACTTCATATGGATCGATAAAAGTCGTAAAAAAGACCACACTTGATTCTTGAACAAATAAGATAAGACATTACATTATCTTTGTCGGGTAAGACTGGTCCGAGACTAGAAAAAGTAGCATATCAGTTCATGACTTTTGTGTTTTATTTTTATGTGAAACGAGATATATAGTCGCGTGGAGTGTAGCCCTATACTGGTGCTAAAAATGGAAATCCATCTAGCCCAAAAAGTTTGGTCCTTCGACAAAAACTCGGTAGAGCTAGACCGTAAGTCGCACGCACAAGGTGCTACCGTTAGCGTGCGCGGCCAACTGTATTGCAAGCTCGAATCAAGCCATTACGTTCGCAAAATGGAAACGGAGAAGTAATGCGCGTGTACATCAAGTGTGCCTACTGGAACACCGAATTAAGCTGCAGCACACCGCAGCCACAAAGTTGGCATTGCACGGAGGGATTTCACGTGGGCTAGTAGAGGTGAAGCCACGCAAGCGAAGAGTTTTTAGCGAGAATCCTACTGATAACTGATAGGTTGCAGTTGAGAGATTCAGTATCACTGATACTCAACCGGAGTATTTTGCAATTCTAATCAACCTGCTTGCAAAGAAGCAATCCTCGAAACGACATGAAAAAATGGACAGGGGCTCGGCGAGTGCAACCCTAAAGAGGATGTAAAACAGCTCATATAAAAGGGTAAATATCTGGCTGAGAGCAACGTGAAAAGGAAGACAAAGAGCTCTAGAAAACAGACTGGAAAGAAGTCAACAATAAAGAGAAAGCGAACTATAATGAAGCCGAGAGAGTAGAGAAGGTAAGTTGAATCTAATCTGAGTTTTCTCCCTCCCAAAGGCCTAGAAAAATTCAAAAACGTTTTATCAATTGTTGTTTGATACTAGCTTCCCTTTAATTCATTGCTGTCTCATGATTGAAGGCAAAAAAAGTAATCGGCATTTGGGTCAAATTATTTAGCCTTCGCCGGCTAGTCGATGATCGATCGCTCGATAACTGTTTGATTTCTCCAAATTATTTCGTTTGGAATATTTAATTCAGTCAGGCATGGTATTTGGGGACAAAGAAATTAACTTACGAATTATTTTCTGTTGAAATCTGAACCAAAGTTTTCAAATAATAGCGAACGGCCCTCGCGCTCGGCTAGTAAGAAGTTAATATTCCGGTTAATAACGCCATAATTCGAGTAGAATTGAATGAAAATACTCCATTATACACGAGTAAAATATTTCACGCTGAAAACTTGACACTCTTAAGTAGGTCGCAGTAAAATAAGAGCATTTACATTTGATTTAACCAAAATGCTTTCGACCTTTCTTATAAGTGATCTGCAAATTCAAGTTCAAGTTTAGTACCACTTTTTATGATGATACACTATTCCCTGTTCCGTAGCAAGTTGAGGCAGAAAGGAAAAAAAATACGAACTTTAATATTACAACTATGAGTTGAAGCCTTTAAGGAGCACATACACGAATACCAAAGAATACAAGAACTTTAAAAAGAAGTTGAAATAGAAATTATAGCCCTACAATGTACAAGAATAAACACAAAAGTTGAGTTTGAAAAAAGTTACGATTTTCTAAATACGTCGACATAAGTATGCAACAAGCATGTTATATTTGTGATTTCACTTTATGATTTTCACACTGAAAATTTTTAGCGCGTTTAGCCGATAACCATGTGACAGTGTTCCGTGGTATCAAAGTTTATACGAATGAATCTGCTCCTACAAGTAAGTTTACTTACATACAACATTATGGAGAACGCAAGCGGTACAGCACAATAGGAATCAGATAAAAGAATAATAAAAGAGTTGGGTAATATATTGACCACACTTCATTGTCTTCTTGCTGTGAATTTCAGTTTGCCCTTTTTTTTTTCTTAATTCAAATAAGAGGCTTGACACTTTTCAAGGAAGGATAAATATTTTTTATTTCTTATTCAATCTTTGCACGGCAGGTGCTCTTTTTGTTTTCCCACGTCCCGCGGATCAATCTGCGGTGAGCAGGCAACAGTGAAATTGAAATGCTTATTTTTTTTTTTTTGAAATTCGCTGATTAGCAGATGGTAATCGCGCACGTACGTTGGTTATGGTCGGTAACTAATACTATTTTGAACGGCGGCACTGAAGAAAAGCCAATTTGTGCGGTAAGCAATGAAAATAATCTATCTTAAGAAGTTCAAAACTAATCAATTCTACGTTTATTTTGGTGATATGCTTTCTGAAAAAAATTTTTAGAAAAATAAAAGAGGCACTGTGAAACGTTTGCAATTTAAATTGATCTTGAAGCCGACTGTTTTTTACGTCTGTGGTGTATGACAAAGGCACTCAGAGAAGTCAAAATTTTGTTATCGAAATCTCCCTGTACAAAGTACAGTTTGCAGAAAGAGTGTTTGTAATAAGACGTGACACAAAGCAGATTGAAAGGTGTTGCAATGAAAGGCTAATAAGACACAAGGTAAGTGCATGCTATTTTAGCTGGCGCATATGTTTGGGAAAAAAAAGAAAGAAAAAATATATATATCAGAAGAGAGTTGTGTGTTACTTTACTACTTGTAACTTCGATAGGTTGAAATGAACAAACACATAGACTAATGAGCCAATGAAATTTACTCTTACGTGGCTTATTAGTGAAAGCTTTATTCAACAGCTAATTTATTAGAGACTGGCGTCAAGAACACGGATGTAATCGGAGTGTTAGCAATTAAGGGCAACGGAAATCTGTCCCGAGTGAATAAGAGAGCAAAATTTAACCAAAAAGCTTTCATTTCTGACAGAACTCACGTATTCTTGGCGCTCGCTGTCGGGAATCCGAGCGAGGATTTTGCCAAAAATTTAGTGGCGAGATGAAACAGAATCAGAACACTGAGGTGAGAGCTGTTCAGTTTACTGTCAGTTTGTTACAATAACCGCTAAATTTGGTAAACATTTTTTTTTTTTTAGGATATTAAAAAGTATTGTGTAAACTGCATGACAATTGTAGCACCTTTACCTGCGTTTTAATGTTCGTTTATCTTTTCACATGCAGGTTAGCCGCGCAAGTTTCCACCTTTTGTCAAATTTATGCACAGTTAATCTTTTTATCGTGATGTTTCAAAACGTTGCAAACGTTACCAGCAACAGTTTGCAAAGCGGTAAGACCTGTGTCACATCTATCAAAGGAGCTGTTCTCGCGAAACACGATTACGCATCATTTGTTGTACAGAACATGTTCGCGTGTTATTACCGCTGTAAGGGAGACATACAATGTCAGAGCTTCAATTTTTACGAAAAGACGCAAATTTGTGAGCTGAACAACCGCACTCGAATCGTAGGACATTTGAATTTTCAACCACACCAAGGCGCCTTTTACATGGATAACCCCTTCAGAGGTAATTTCCGTTCTTTAATAATGCCATAATTTGTAAATAGCAATTACCTTATAAAAATAGTAGAGAATGACCCTTCTTTTCCCCAAACTGTCTACCAAAACTAAAGTAAAATCAATCTTCAGGAAACACAATTAGAATTGCAGGTACTGAGGCATGACACGAATTGTCTGAACAGCGAAAATTCGAAGGAAATCTTAAGCAACTCACTTTTCTGGCAAAAAACGTCATGAAATTTTGTTGTGCACAGCTGCATAAGTTTTTAAGAATTGAAGTACAGCACACACATGTAGGCCAAACCTATTTAACGGCCTATTATTGCAACATTCGATTCTGAGTCTTTTTTACATCTTGAAATTTAATTTTTCCGGCTGAAAAAGTCGAAGGGTAAATGAAACTTTGTAAGATGCTAGAATTGAACAGGGATGCTTAATTTAAAAAATGTACAGATTTCCGGCATATTAATGCGTAGTAAGCCGCAATTTTCGACGTGTTCGAGGGGAAGTCGGCGCTAGTATCATTCATCCTTGAAACAAAAACAAAAAGACTTTGAGTTGACAAGTGTCATTGCTTTTTCCTATTTCGTGCATAAATGCCAATAAACGAAGCATTATTGAGGTAATTGCAGTTTTCATCCGTTGCCGTCTGTTTTTAGGGACCTTAAGCAACCAGGACGGCGACGGCAACGAGGACGTAGAAAAACAAGAGATCTAATTGGCAGAACAATAATTCAGCACGTGCATTTTGAAACTTTGTACATTTCTTAGCCGTCCTATGGAGAGCAACAACGTGAAATCGCCAAAATTTGCGTCGTCTGCGAGCCGAAACCACTACGGCAAATATTTTAATTTCCAATTGGAACTCAACACTAGTTGAGCTGTGGCGCCATATGAGACAATAAGCTCATGCAGCTATTTTTGAAATTCTAACTAAATTCATTTTTTAATCGAAGTCTTCCTTGGCGTTGCCGTTCTGACTGCTTAAGGTCCCTTTTTTGTGAAGTGCAATCTTACAATAAACATAAAAGAAACCGGGATAAACTAAACGGGAAGGATTGCTTTTAGGACGGAGGAGTTTGATATAGACGTACTCAAATTGCCAGAGCCATCCTTATAAGCCATCACTGAAGTAAAGCCAAGATCTTCGCGTGGGACTTCAATGTTAGCAATTGAAGGAAAAATTCAGGCTTCGACTGGAATAAACCTGTACCTACCAGATAATAGCTGGGCGCTTCGACCAACTGTGACAAAACCACACGTTGGGAGCGGGGCACATTTGAAAGGGTTGTCATTTCCTTAGAGGAATCTGACAACAAGTTGAATGTGAATGGAATAAAATTTACTTCTTTACAAATAGCCTCATAGAAAAATTTCATTTCTCAACTCATGTATGGTTGGTAGTTTGGTCGTCCCAGAGGTCCCCGAAGACAACTGATTGATTACTGCAGCTAGGCCTTATGCAAAATATAATTGTCATCTTAGCCAAGAAAACTTCTAATCAAGTGTGTATCTCTTTCCTGCTGCTTTAGTTACCCCTGGCTCCTTGTCCGAGCTTCCGGCAGTCTCATGCCAAGAAATAAAGGACAGTTCTGGCGGACTAGCAACTAGCGGAAGATTTTGGCTGGATCCAGGAGAGTCTGGTAGCAACCTCAAGACAGTTTACTGCGATATGGAAAATGGAGGTAATAGCTCGTAACACTTATTTCGTAAATGTGCTTACGTAGGGGAAAACTGTTATTTATCGAGAGGGTGGTGGGGGAGGGGGGGAAGGAATTTAGTTGTTATCATAAAAGTTGTCTCATACCTACGTACATAGGTTAATTGACCACTCCCCATAGGGGCTTTTCAGGGCCAACCCCAACCCATCCCACCCAACCCATCCCACCCCACCCTACCCATCCCACCCCACCCATCCCACCCCACCCATCCCACCCCACCCCACCCATCCCACCCCACCCATCCCACCCCACCCACCCCACCCCACCCATCCCACCCCACCCATCCCACCCCACCCACCCCACCGTGCTTTCCGTTTTGTTCCCCCCGAATTCCTCCCCCTCCCCCTTATTTGTTTATGGGTTAACCATTCGTCATCTGAAATGGCAGGATATTTTTTATTCATCTACAGTCCATTTCGACTTTTTTGAAAAGATTAACTTTTTTGCTCTTGATCCACTCCAGCAGTCATCGTTGAATGTACCAACAACCCTTGTAAGAATGGCGGCACGTGTGACTATCAGGGGAAGGGACAGTATACGTGCCGTTGTCCACAGGGGTACAGTGGGGATCACTGCGAAAATGGTGAGAAAAATAAATGAGTAGAGTGCGATAAGAAGAACTTCAAATGCTTATAGATTCTCAAGTATACATTGATACTCTGTTATTGTTAGGTGTCCAGGTTAGAAGGAAAAATTTCGATCATTTTTAAAAAAAACCCAGAACTCTAAGGGCCGGATATTAAAGCAAAATTTAGCCGTTGTTTAACAAAACCGCGTTCTAATTATCTGCAAGTTAATAATTTCAATAGGGCTCCGACGATGCGCTCCGACGAAGGGCTCACGCTCGAAACGTCAGCTTTTATAATCGTTACGGTGGCCAATTTACCATTTCAACTTTGTTGATAATAAACATTATTATCATTTTAGTATTATCATTTTTATGTCCATGCTGTTTTTACTTGTATGTAGTTTAACGCATTTTGTACAGTTTTCCCCTTTTTTTCTCCTATAATTCTTGTTAATATCATAAACCTGTAATTCAGCATTCTCTGCAAGAGGTTTGAATAAACGATATTATTATTATTATTATTATTATTATTATTATATATTGAAATTATTTCGGTACCCCCACCAACCCAGCCCCAAACAGTTTCTTTAGAAACTATCAGCCTATCTTTACGGTTAGTCGAATCTTTAATCTGAGCATTTATTTTTGTGAACAATGTCAAGAAGGCCGAAATCTAATAGTGGTAGGTCATTCATTTAGTTAAATCAACCCTTTTATAGAGAATCCCTGAAGCCCACTGCTTCTCTAAAACTGCGATTTGGGTTAGACCTCGTGTTAATAACTGGCCCGGAGTATTAAAAACTTCACTGAAAAAGATCGACGCAGGCATAAATATGTCATTACACTCAAACAAAGTTATTGTTATCATCATTGTTTCAATAAAAAAATTCGAAATAATACTAATAATAATAATAATAATAATAATAAACATTTATCATCCGTATCATTATTATCGTCCTCTTTATCATGATCGTCAATATCATAAATATATCACCATCCTAATACGGAAAATTAATTTATCATTACTCTTATGTTTGATATAAGGTTGACATTGCGTGGAGATTTTACGCGAAACATTCTCCTCTTGTTCTTATTGTCACAGACGCGTGTTCCAGCCAGCCATGTTTGAACGGAGGCATATGCAACGCCAATGCGAATGGGTTTACATGCTCATGTTCGCCATTTCTCACCGGCGTACACTGCGAGATTGGTATTGGTAAGTTTGGTCGTGATGAGGGCACTTTAGTAACTAGGGGCATTTTTCATTTACTGTCTGAAGTAGCTCGTGGTTGTATTGGCTCTGTGTAGCGAGACCCCATGACTTGTGTGGAATGCTAGCGCTACCATCTACTTCAGCACAATGCTGACCAAAATCAATCGCGTGAAATTTTCGTCATCCACCCTTTACCGCTCTTCAGGCGCTTTACCCTTTGACCCCTGGAGGTGACCAGCCTCTAATTTCTCCTTAAAATATCACCCCTGAATCAAATATTAGGGTCATGGGAATTTAAGAAAATCATCCCCGACTAAAGAAGCGTTTGATTGTTAAAGAAATTCTCCTTGTCATCACCTTAGAAAATGTATAGGGAACAGTATGGAGAATATGCATTCGGTTGTAATGATTTAACGAGTTCGGTGAACCTGGGCTGTATCAAGCGCTCTTGTACTGGCTGGACTCAAACCAGTGCCTGCTTAACACTGGGTTTTCGCGTACCTCAGGTTTGAAACTGTCACGAAAATTTTGTTTCTCTCTTTTTGGGATATTCAATTTCTCTCCCGATTTTAAACTAGATAAGCAACCCTATTCAGTTTCTCACTGCAAGTTGTGAATTATAGCAACAAATCTATAAATTTAATTCAACGATGGTGAGTTTTAGTGGTTCACAGTATTTTGAGTTAACAAACATGGCTACTTCCAGCGGGATGGGTCAGGTTCACTTAATTAAAGAGATTCCCACTCGGGTCCAAACATAACAATGTACCCCACTTTTTTTTTTTTTTCTCATGTTAATGCATAAATTTTTTTCCGTTACTTTTCAGGAGTGGGGTGTGATAATTACATGACGAATAACGACCTAGATCGGAGTGTTCATAAACGTAACTCCAACAACAAATGCGATAACTCACTGTTAGAGGGCTGGTACCGCTTTAACAGCACTGCGGGCGCAAGAATACCCGACTACTGCGTGAATGAGGACATGTGCAACACGCGTTCTCCGGGTTGGTTCAACGGGATGCACCCTACCCCTCAGGAGGGTGCCGTGAACCGCACTGTTTGTTTCCGTTTAGGCGGCAACTGTTGTATGTGGACCTCAGCTATAATGGTGAGGAATTGTGGGTCGTTTTCGACGTATAAACTGTCCCCCACTACTCAGTGTTATCTCAGGTATTGCGTGACAAACTCGACCGCGTGACACCGAGATCTTGGGATTTTCTAGAAACAGAACGACCTCATTTAAGGCGAACTAGTTTCCAAAGAAACTTTTGACTGGCCACATCGGGTCAGTAAAACACTAATTTTATTACGAAACAGAAATTAATACAAGCAGATTAACTGCCGAAGCCAATTAAGGAAAGCTGTCGTTTCAAGAATCAAGGCTGATAGTTTCTAAAGAAACTGTTTGGGGCTGCGTCGGTGGGGGTAACGAAATAACTTGAATATATCAACAAAGTTGAAATGGTAAATTGGCCACCTTTACGATTAGAAAAGCCTTTAAAAGCACACACAACCCACAATTCCTCTATTCTCTCCGACGAAGGGCTAAAGCTCGAAACGTCAGCTTTTCTAATCGTAACGGTGGCCAATTTACCATTTCAACTTTGTTGATATATTCAAATTGTTTCAAGAATCAGCTCGGGGCAAATTTATTTGATCAGTCATTATTTAGGTCAGGAGATGACGTGGATCAGCGCATACTCGTGCTTGTGAATACAGATAATTTTGTACTTCACTGCTTTATATGTCAGAGTTTTCACACAAATCAAACCTACATGTAAAACCTACAGTAATAGGTACGCTAATTAAAAAAGGTATCTTACCGTGTGTGGTTGTTGATTCCGTGATCACTGCAATATTTCTGTGGGCTGTCGTTATACATGTAGATAGGTATTCTGCGCTCCAATAAGTGTTCTTCCAGCCAAGATTTGCTTATGCTTCCATCTCGCCCTGTTTCGCCATGTCGACTTAGCCGTTGTAGTAATTTGAGATTGAATTTTCTAGAGACTGAGAAAAACACCTCCAAAAGGAAACAATGGAGATGATATTTGTCGCATTATTTCGTGCAAAATCAAACTCTCAGGAGGTGCACACTAAAATGTAACATTCCATTTGTCCGAGTTGCAAAAGAGTTTATAATGTCTACTCAGGAGATTATCGTGGCAATTACCTAGATTTTACAAGTGCCACGTTTCTTTAAATTCTTTTATCACAAAACGGCCAATTAACAAATGGTAAACACCACAGCGTACACTATTAAGTTATGGATGCACGCGGGAGGTTGCTAAGCGCGAAAGAAGCGTAAGAGTCGCTCGAGGCGATAGCCGAGAGCGACTCTAGCTTCTTGAGTGCTTAGCAAACCTCCCAAGTGCATCCATAACTCAATAGTGTACGGTGTGGTGTTTACCATTTGTTTTATAACATAATATTAACACATTGTAGCCAAAGACTTCCCTTTTATTTAACAAATCTTACGTAACCAGAGAAAAACAAGCGCGCGCGGAAAAATAGTCTTTGCATTTGCTCACGTCAGCAGCGTACACCCATGGGCAAATGGGGGACGCTAAATTGACCAATCAGAGCGCGCGCTTTACTTTGGTTATGTTATAATTTAAAACATGGAGCTCTTGTCTTTTGAAAGATTCCTATCTAACCCCATAGTATTCTAGAACGAAGTCGTAGTCCCAAAGGCAATCTATTATTTACGTTATCCAAGAACTGCTTGCATAATATAAGCATGGGGCTGTGTGGAAATCTTGCCCAGTCGTTTAGGTTTTTCACCGGGTGATTGTAGAATAAGTTTGTAGAATGAGTTTCTTTAAAGTAAATGCATTTATTTGTTTCATTTCACTAGTATTGTGATTGTATTCGAAAGGTCACACCACCGTATCTCAGATGCAAAACCGAACCAATTGGAACTCTTTAGTTCCTTTTGAAACGAGCCTATAAAGTATCTGGTTATTTTGATTTGCTTAGCGATACGTGCTCTTTGACGCATTAACCGGTACAAAATAAACGCTCACCTTTATATCAGTTTTAGAAACTCTTTACGGTGGCCCATTTTATATAATCAACTTAGTTGGCAAAGCCACTTTTTCTAGTTATACACCCCACCGACGTAGCACCACAGTCACCTCAAAATTTTACACCCTTTAAGTCCTTTCTATCATCGCCTAACAACGACCACTATGTGTGAAAATCCAGGTGTGCCTGCCAGGGCAACGCATTGAGGAGTAAAATTAATTTGATCCCTGTTCGGACAATTAAATCATGTAATACCAATTGGACTGAGCAGGGATCAGCTCAAAGCAAGGAAAGAACAAAACTCACTTTGCATCGAATATTGAACATAAGAGAAGTTGGTAGACTGATGTACTGATATTCAATCTATTTTTTTGGCAAGAGTACCATATAACCCCCTACATTAATTATGCATTCAGTCTTTGTTCAATGAAAGCAATAGCGATAACAATAGAACTCCGCAGAGACTAGTAGTCTTTGTTTTCAAAATTTGGTTTTTTTTTCTAAGTCTTTTTTGAAACAGGGTAAATTCGGTGCGTTTTGGCTTTGCAAAACGATAAATTTAAGGCATTTTCCAGAGGTTTTTATTTTTGAAATATAATTTAATGTTCAGTTTCGCTTTGAAAGCGTAAAATTGGCCGGAAAATAAAGTGAAGTCTACGGTCAGGCTTTGAGGTTTGTCAATGCAAAGTTGAAATAAATGTTGTCTCACCTGTTCTTGTGGTTTTGGTTGATTCTTCCATTATCCTTTCGTGTCCTAGTGATGATAATTGTTCGTGAAGGCCGGTGCATACAGCGATGCAAAGAAACCTTTGTATCTAGTCTTTCTGGACTTCATAAAGCTGGGCGATATGTTTGATAATGCTTCCAAAGGGATCGTTTCTGTAGTACTGACGCCACATATATTCTTGTAGGTAGCCATCGAAAAGTCCTTTGGATGTTCCTGTTTGGGGCTAACCTCGCTTGATTCCCCACCATGTATTATAACATAACCAAAGTAAAGCGCGCGCTCTGATTGGTCAATTTAGCGTCCCCCATTTGCCCATGGGTGTACGCTGCTGACGTGAGCAAATGCAAAGACTATTTTTCCGCGCGCTCTTGTTTTTTTCTGGTCGCGTAAGATTTGTTAAATAAAAGGGAACTCTTAGCTACAATGTATCAATGTTATGTTATAAAACAAATGGTAAACACCACAGCGTACACTATTGAGTTATGGATGCACTTGGGAGGTTTGCTAAGCACTCAAGAAGCTAGAGTCGCTCTCGGCTGTCGCCTCGAGCGACTCTTACGCTTCTTTCGTGCTTAGCAACCTCCCGCGTGCATCCATAACTCAATAGTGTACGCTGTGGTGTTTACCATTTGTTAATTTTAATAATAATAATAATAATAAAGGTCTTTATTAAGAATTGTGCAAACAGACGTGCTACAATTAACATGAATAACATGAATAAAATGAATAAGGAAAAAGAAAAGGTATTAATTACTATTGAAAAGACATCTATTAATAAAAACTGATTTAAAACGGCTTGTCTGGACCTTAGGCAAAATATAATTATGCGACCTAGTTCTCAACTGCCGTGTTCTCTGGGGAGGTAAGAGATCGCTCAACGCAGTGTTGGTCGAAGAGATCCTTTGCCATAATTTCTTATCTCTATTACAACAGATATCCAAGATACTGTGTTGCTTTAAGCAGTAACCCAGCTTATAACACCTGGCAAAGAGCTTATCAATTCTACTTAAATATTTACTATAAAAAGCACACCCCCAGACCTCAAAAGCATATGTAAAAACTGAAAGAATCAAACTTTGAAAAAGTAAGTCCAAATTCTCAATAGGGTAGCCATAATATTTACATATTCTCAAAATATACAACCTACTGCTAGCCTTACTAAGTAGGTAATCAATATGAGTGTCCCAATTAACTGGCACTTGCTCAAAGGTAACACCCAATAGTTTCAGTTTTTCTTTCCTCTCTATGATCTCGAGTGGTTCAGGAGGCGTCTTGGAAGTCTTTCCTCGTAAAAGAAGTTCCCATGTTTTTGTCAAGTTGACTTTCATGCGGTTCTTCTCGGACCATTCAATAAAGGATAGGATTTCCGTTTCGGATTCATCATTTTCGATGCCCTGTGTGTGCGCACCGGTGAATTCCGGCGCATTGAAGCCATTCCATCGCAACCCTCTTTTAAACATCGCCACTCGTACCCGTCTTGCGATGAAGCACGTCGCGTCCAGCTAAGTTCATTGCTGCACCCAGCTCGAGGACATTTTACCGATGTCGCAAGCAGGTTGTGATCCTTACACCACTGTATGCACCGGTCGTGATCCGATAATATTTGAGAAAGTCGAATAAAATTCAGTCTCTCCATCTCCGAGTTGTTGTTGTTCTTCTTTTTATCTTCTTCTTTCGTTGATGTTATTAGAAAGAGGTATGAGTAAATGTTGTTTTCTATGTGGTATTTGGCCAATCGTAGAGAAGAAATGCATTCTTCAGTGCAAAGGGGACCTTCGGTGCATTCTATCAATGCACATATTGTTATGAAAACATCATTACCCGCAGAATCAAAGCACCATATTATTCTTCCGAAAGAAGATCACGTTACCAGAGTGATTATCGACGATTACCACAGGGCATGCGGCCATTCCAGTAGAGAGCACGTTCTAGCTCCCACTAGGCAGAAATTCTGGATCACCCAAGGAAGTTCAGCCGTGAAAAGTGTTCTGGGGAAGTCTGTCAGTTGCCGTCGCCGCCAGGCACCACTTTGCCAACAGAAGATGGCTGCTTTACCAGAAAATCGCGTGCTGGCCGAGAAACCACCTTTTACATCAGTGGGCGTAGATTATTTTTGCCCATTCCAAGTCCGTCGTGGGCGGAGTCTCGTAAAGAGGTATGGCGTGATCTTCACATGTCTAGCAATCCGTGCCGTGCACCTCGAAATTTCACATGGCCAAGGTACGGACTCGTTCCTATTGGCTTTGCGACGTTTCACTGCAAGAAGAGGCCAAGTGAAGCAGATCTACTCGGATAACGGGTCAAACTTAATTGGTGGTGAGAAGGAGCTGCGTGACGCTATTTCAGATTGGAATCAGGAAAAGATACACAATTCCCTGTTACAAAAGGACATCAAATGGTACTTCAACTCTCCCTATGGTTCCCACTTTGGAGGTATTTGGGAGAGATGCATCCGAACTGTTCGGAAGATTCTACAAGCGCTGCTGCGAGAGCAAACTTCGGACGACGAGAGCCTGGTCACTTTAATGTGTGAAGTGGAGAGTATCATGAACAGCCGACCCATTACCACCGTATCCAGTGATCCGAACGACAATGAGCCCTTGACGCCTAACCACTTGTTGTTGCTCAAATCGGAAGTCTCGTTACCCCCCCCGGTCTGTTCAAGAGAGAAGATCCTCTGTCGCGTCGTCGATGGAAGCAAGTGGAATATTTAGCGGACATCTTCTGGAAGAGATGGAGTCGAATACCTTCCCCTTTTGCAACTTAAACAGAAGTGGGTGCACCCAAAGAGGAACTTGGCCGTTGGTGATACCGTTCTGGTCGCATCTGAGTCGCATCGCAATTCCTGGCCGCTTGGCAGAGTTGTTGAAACCTTCCCCGACAAAAGAGGCTTTGTTCGCCGGGTAAAAGTGTTCGCCAAGACAGCTGTCTACGAAAGACCCGTCGACAAGCTCTGTCTTTTGGTTGAAAAGGAATATCCTGAGAACACTAAAAACTGAGAAACATTTAGTTAATTTGTACTTAGCCTTCAATTAGCCTTGTTCGCTAAGTAGACCTCTTGGAGTGCACTAATACTTAAGATTTAGCAGTTGTTTATTGTAATTCATTAGGTGTAAGTGACTGGCTTAGTACAATCTCGCACTTAGGGGCCGGGATGTAGAATTTAGCATTCTTTGCATTCTATTTCAGTTTATTAGCATTCCTTCGGGAATACGTTTTGTTTTTCTTTCCCGCGTTCCCTATAATTTACATGTTAATATTCTAGCTTTTTAGTTTTATCGTTGATTGTCGGGGACTGGGGCACATATTACGTAATTATGTAACCCGTGACAACGGAAGCACGTGCTTATTATTGGGAGCCTGCCCACCCTTTTAAGTTGTTAATTCGAATCTATTGAACAGAGAGTTAGATTGACCGTGATTGTGCGAAGACCTTGTGAATCTTGCGATTATTAAACACGTTAAACATCAAATTTGTGACTTGTCTTGGATACTGTCTCCAGCGGCCGGAGGAGTCCAGCAAATGATTTCACCGAGAGAACATCTGGTTCAGTTGCCTTTTTTCGCGGCCTACAGCGCCGATACAATGTAAGTTCCTAGTTATTATGTTCATCCCGTTCGCTTTAGCCTCCCTTCAGTTTTACATTTTTGCATTTGTAAACTTGTATTTTTGTTGGTTCTTCATTAGTTCAAACCTCTTCCTCTGATCGAGCGTTTGAAATCATTGCTGTAAGCGGCCACGAAAGGACACGCCTTTTGGCAGTAACACCGAGACTTTCGAGAAACGGGCCCCAGGCCCCAGGCGTTCGAGGGTGCGATAACGCTATCCACTGGAGAAATCTCTATACCGGAGATAGCGCTGTAGATTTCCGTTATCCGCCCTAGAAACAACTGGATCCCGGTTCCTTTAAATGTTCAATTACCAACTAATGCGGTTACAGATGTCAGAGCCGTGCTCTGGTAAAGGAGTGGCGGGAGGGGGAGGGGGGGGGGGGGGAGAGGGAGCCTAGCTGCTACAGCGACTCGCTATTGTCTTTGAGAGAGTTAAATGAGAGCGTTTCGTTATGGTACGTTAGATTTCCGACACAAGAGTCATCTGATGTTCAATTATTGTTCCAAAAGTGCAGCCTTGGACTTAAATAATATGTCAGTTTCTTTATGAATAACTAGGATTGTGTGCGTCACACCTCATTCCAAAGAAGGGGATTTCTTCTTAGATTATTTTTTAACTCAAGGTATCAGTTATCCCAGGACTTATGCAACATGTACCTTCCGCGTTCCTTAAAGAAGGGATGTTCAGCATACCAAGACAACAACGACAACGAGAACTCAGAGAACAGGGGTTTAATAAGCAGAGATATAGCTCCGCACGTGCATTTTGATAATTTGTTCACTTCCTAACCTCCTAACCATTCGATTCAAAATAGCAACGTGAAAACACTACGTTTGCTTTGCCTCTGATGGCAAATTAATCAAGTTTGTAAGTGAAGTTTCATACCTTTATCAGAGGAAGGTGAGGTCTAGCGCTCTTAGAAATGGTAAACACATGGAGCCACTCCCGTCAATCTTACGAGAAATGCAAGTTCATTTTTTAAACCGACCCTTTTATTAGCGTCGTCGTCCCAACTGCTTAAGGTCCCAATAAATTAGGAGTGAGGAGAACGAATGGACGCCACTTGGGCTGTCTGTCTACATGAGCAAAATTCGCAAAATACAATTGTCTGATCTGAAAACGAGGGTGAATTATAGCTGAATAACTGGAGATAGATTGCCAAGTGAATAAAGCCTGAAAGGGGATCAAGTCTCTTAGCTTTATCGTCTCCTGGAAAACTCCTGGCGCATTTCTGACATGATCATAAGCGTGGTCATGATGCCGATTTGAAGTGAGACATTGCCTTGTCAAATCTCCATAACTCTCAGCATCCTATGTAATCTAAGGAGCCAGCACGTGCCCACGCATGCAATGTCACGTGGTGACCTGCTTGACTAAATGGAGTCTTGCCAGACCCGAGGCGGAACCTGAGGCGAGCCACATGTAGGATTGTTTACTGGGATTAAAACGGACCTAAAAAAAAGGAAAAAAAATTTGAGATTTAGCACCGCGTTAACATGAAACGGCAAACGTCAGCTTGCCCTTTCAAGTTTCCCGTGAACCTTGCTGCTTCAGCTTCGCATGAGCCTACGTCATGGTGAAATTGAAGGCGCCATCTTGTATGGCTTACAAAGAATAGTTTTGGTGCCCTTTCTCCGGCAATTAACTTCTACTCTGCGTGAGAAAAAGTGAAGAGAATCTTGAGAACAAGGCAAACGCGAAACAGGTTACTTTCACGTAGAAACGGCAAAGTGCAACCGGCAGAGGTGAAAAAATGGCGGGAAAAACATGGTCACGTGGTCACTCTTGCCGTTCATGTTTCACGTAACTCTCTATTGTTGACATATGAATCAAACCAGAAGGTGAAAGTAGCAAAAGAAAAAGAAGTCAGTGAAAAAGTTCAACGACTTCTTAATCCCGTAACTCTGTCCCTACATCTTCTTATTAATACTCCCCACTAGCTGCTACACGTTTTCTTTTAAATGACTTTCGAGAATCTGGTATTAGATCAAGATAACTTCTCGTGATGAGTTTGAATAACAGCAAGATTTTACTACAACTCACATATGTCACGGATATTCCTACCTTCTGTATCGCTTGAGGATTGGCAAATTGATCATACGGAATGGTTTGCATGGTGCTTGGAGACAGAAGGCGTTTGAAATCTGGATCTGATTTGTTGACTCTGTCCTTAAACTCCAACTAGAAGTGTGGAAGAAAAACACAGTTGCATCATGTCGTCTAAATCATCATAGCAAAATACTTTACCTATTACTGATGATACAAAAAAAAGTATCACTTGCGTTATTTTTAGAGAAGTGAGTGGATCGACATTTAAACAAAATAAATGAATACCTTGATAGATAGATGGGTAAGAAAATAACTAAGTAAAGAAGGAGAGACAAAAAGTCACCCATAGCTGATTAATAAGCGAAAGATGATGTTATTCAATGACTGACAATTTCAATATAGGAGAAAAGATCTGAGAGTTCCCAATAAGAGTCGAACCACCGTCCCTCAGATAAGTATGATAAGTAGTTCGGGCGCTCTATCACTCAGCTATAAAAGACTCGTGGTAGGCTAGGCCTTTAACTAGGTCTATACTGAAAAACGTTCTACATACTGCGAGGATGGGAATGTCGATATGTGATGATTCTGCGCAACGATGGTGTAAATGAATATGGTTCATTTCAAAGCCTGGTGTTTTTTTTTTTAAGTGAAAAATTATGCTATTTAGCGAACGACCCTGGCATACTCGGAGAAAAAGGATTCTAAGTGTTCCCAATAGGAGTCCATCGTTCGACTTTCCGATTAAGAAACTTACTGCATTAACATCATAAAACACAAGTCTGTGTTTCTCAAACACTTCTCCTAAAGTCTTTGGTGGAGTGGGTATTCCCTTTTTTCCGGCAGCGTCACTATCTGTTTTCTCAGACTTATTAGTGGTTTTCATCATCTCGTCTGAGCCTGATTTCGAAGTTGACGCGTTCGTTGAAGATTTGTCTGCAGAGGCACTGATTTCTTTCATCGTCCGGTCAATACTTGAACCATTGTTCCTGGTAGAACAACCATCCGTTTGAGTTTTCCGAAATGAGTCAGCGTTTGTCTGTTCACCCTGATAAACGTCTTCCTTATTTTGTTCACTAGATGAAGTATTGCCAGCAATTTGTTCCAAAAACGCCCTGTAGACGGCCTAAAACGAAACTTAACAGATCAGCCCCCCAAAAGTAACAACAGTTTTTGGACCGAGCCCCCCTTTATTTCTTCTCTATTTGCTACCTTACCCAAACAGTTTCCATTTTTTTAGAGAGGATGTGTTTGAGAAATTCGAGCAATGACTAAGCACAAAAGGTGTGAGACACAAAACAAAATACGTTCTTTTTGAATGCATGTGTCAAGAAAATATTGCTTACTTAATTAGTCGAGTTTTCCCACATCAAAAACGTACATCGTTCGCACAATGTTTTCGTGACGTTACTTTTCCCCATGCGGTTTTCCAGAGTAAATGTGGATAAAAAACGACCAGCGATTGCAATATAACTAGATAATAAGTAACTAAAGTAAGTTGTTCGCGTGAAAATGTCGTTCAACGGTCACCTACTTCAATGACATCACTAGGGCTACAGACTTACTATAGCAAAAAGCAGCTACCTTGCGGAGATCGATAGTATACGTATAAAATTTATTACTTCTTACAAATCTAGTAAAGGTTTTCTTTTTCTTGGGTAACACATGGACAGCTACAACTTCACCGGCAGCATCTCCGCAGGCTAAGATGTTTGACCACTCAGACATTGATATACTCTGATTGAACGTGGAAAAAAAAAAGGAAAAAAAAAATGAAGTCAAATTCGAGAACTGGTATATGGGGGCCGAGAACCGCCATTGAAAATATTCAAATTTATAGGAATTATTTTTGTTCTTTTTTTTTTTTTCAATTTCAATTTATTTCGCATTTTTCTTTTTAAAATAAAAGCAAGTGAAAGTAAAATGTAAAATAGAAATAAAATGAAACCAAAGATAAATGAAATCAAATCAAAATTAAATACTACCTGGCCGAGCGCTGCCACTATTTTTTTTTTTTTTTTTTCTTCGAGGTCGGAAAAAAAAATTTGTTCGTGGCCGACCGCTGCCACATGGCCGAGGGCTGCCAAACAAACCCAGAATGCACTACCATCAAAAAGTTCACGAGAAGCAATTTCTGGGTGGAATAATTCATACCGATGTCCTTGTACGTCTAGCAGCATGAGTTTTTTGTCTCACTTTTCATAAGAAAAATGGGTTAGACATTGAGCCTTCTGACCCATAACATCTGTTTCCTCGACACAACAATCACCAGTATTGTTTAAGTAATTGGTAAACTGTCCATCAATAAACTCCTCCACAGTCACAAATTCTCCTTTATCATCTTCGCCATAGTAGATCTTTCTATACCTTAGGACCTCTCCCGAATGCATCAATAGCATGTTTTTCAATGATTTTTTGTTCCAACTGGCGAGCAAAATTCCTTGCAAGAAGATGCATCTGAACTGCCTTTTGGGTGTGCTGTTGGACAGTTTGCCCAATGTCATTTATTCCCTTCACAGCATCCGGAAGGTATCTTTTAATGACCCAGGTAGTCCCCTTGAACTGTGGGTGCTTTGTGGTTGCTTTGTATGCATTGCGAAACCCACCGTGAGCAAATGGCTCTTTTTCTTCATTGAATTCGACAGTTATTATTATACAGCTCCTTTCCTTTAATTAAATTATGCGTTGTATCTCCTGCATCACGCTTCTTCCCTCTTTTCGCAGTCACTTTCTCTTTTAACTTTTTCCACGCGGCATCCGCCATACTAGAATCTTGAGAGGCATCCTGCAAAGAATTCTGGGTTTGTTTGGCAGCCCTCGGCCATGTGGCAGCGTTCGGCCACGAACAAATTTTTTTTTTCCGACCGCGAAAAAAAAAAAAAAAAAAAAAAAAACTAGTGACAGCGCTCGGCCGGGTAGTATTTAATTTTGATTTGATTTCATTTATCTTTGGTTTCATTTTATTTCTATTTTACATTTTACTTTCACTTGCTTTTATTTTAAAAAGAAAAATGAGAAATAAATCGAAATTAAAAAAAAACAAAACAAAAATAATTCCTATAACTTTGAATATTTTTAATGGCAGTTCTCGGCCACCATACTGGTATCTTCAGGCCAAATATGACTCATTTCCTGCATTAGAGCGCTTTTCGATTTACTGTCGTAGACCCAAAACTAAAGTTACGACGAAGCCCAATCAGAAGAAAGGAAAATACCTTTTAAGAGGCAATAAGGTTTCAAAGTAACACCGATGCCTAAAGCGAGGGAAAATGCGAGCGACCAACACGCCACGACGGTTGTAGTTTAGCGGCGCAAGTTTTCTGGACCAATAAAGGAGGGAAGTGAAGCAAAAACAAAGCAATCCCTGGTTAATTTTGACGCTCAATTGAAAATTGCTTTTTGAATGATGAATCACCACAGCTGACAAAGTTACGGCTCGAATCGGTAAATGTAAAAGAAAATGGTACGCAGGGAAACTGAGTGGTGCGGTCACATTCACGGTGGGAGGGGTGGGGGAGGGGCGAAAAGTGTTTCCTTGGGGCAGTCGCATATTCACTGCCCCAATCTATGTCATGAAGGCCGCAAGGGATCACACTCAACATAGCTTGCAAAGAAGACCGAGATTGGGAGTGGCAGTAGCGTATTCTTGTAGCGAGCTCATTAACAATGCAGTCGGCGAGAAGAACCGTCGTTTAAGTAGAATTCCTAATGAAATGTACATACCCAGATTGTACAGTTATGTGTGGACACGAGGCTGGTCAATCTCTCGTCTTTGTTGGTTTGAAATGTGAAATATCTCGCAACACACGGGTGCGTCAAAGTCTGAAATGCATCGTCTTCACAGCTTATGACATTAGCAAACCCGTACGGCCAATGAATCTCATGCGGTATACCTGTAAGTTAGGGGGTAAAAAAAAAAAAAAAAAAAAAAAAAAAAAAAAAAAAAATTAAGATTCAAACATCGCTCTAAAAGTTCACAGTGTTGACACTCCAGCACAAATGTTTCTCCTCCCGCGGAGAAGAGGTCTGAGCCTGATTATCAGTGCCAGACTTTCAGAAAACCTCTCCCCGACTCGTTTCAAATTTTCTACGGGTGGAGAACGTGCGTCTTGCAGTGCTAAAAATGATAAAATGCTCGCACGTTTTTTAAGCAATAGAGCACATTTTTCTGGATCCCATGAGCTCGAAAAAAAAAACACACACACACACACACACACACACACACACACACACAAAAAAAAACAAAAAAAAAACGCTCTATTGCTTTTATGACATAACTAGTTACTTGCGGGCTTTATAACCTTATAAGGCATCCGCTTGGAAACTGAATTGACCAATCAGAGGATGCGTACCATGTTCATTGAGTAAAAGCATCACATAGAGACATTCTTGTCCTAGCAGTTTGCCGGATGTTCTTGCTATGAACTTAATTAAGAGTCTCCCGTAGCTCAGTGGTAGAGCATTCGAAAGGTCGCAAGTTCGACCCTTAGTGGGAGCACTTTGGTTTTTTTTTTTTCCCGAATATGCCTGTGTCATTCATTATGTATATTATCTTTCACTTTAAAAAATGTTGATTAAGCCCCCCAATGAAAACCTTTTTCAAAGGGAATAATTGACCGCCCATGTAACTCGAATCAGTTACTTTCTCTTTCGTGTAAACAACAAAGTGTAAAGAAGTGAAGTTGATTCGAATACGTACCTCGTTTTATGACAGCTACCGGTATTAAGGGAGACCTAAGATTCCACACTTTATACATTCGATCATAACCCCCTAGAAATCGGAAACAAAGACACGAATTTTAGTTCAGTTGGTTAAGTTTTAATACTCACGTCATCAGAAACATCACGCCGAAGTCGCTTTAGATAATAAAATCTGAAGATATGTGACATGATAACTCGTTCATTAATTTTCGCGCGATTCTATGGGCAACTTTACGTCACGTGGTTCGTCGCATCTCGGCCAAACATTCAATTCTCAGACAATAACTCAGCCGTGGAGACTGTCAGCCGGCAAAGCAGCCACCAGAAGAGGTTTATTTTACTACATATTGAGTGCCTTTTTGCCAAGAAAAACGAGCCAGTCAAGGAGATCTTCTGTGTTGGAGACACGTATCTTGAAATGCGGTGTTACATATAAAAATAAATAAATAAATAAATAAATAAATAAGCAAACAAACAAACAACGCTCGTCTACAGTTGCCTGTTCTCAACATCAACTCCTCTCGCCAATGACGTCAACATTGCGTTGTTGGTATACCTGTGATCAAAAATTTCACGGTTTACCTGTAACAAGGTAGTCAGGACATTCGTGGCACCAAGCCAGATCTTTGATCACTGATGAATTCGCTGGAATATGAAGGAAAGGAGCCAGACCTGTGACAGATGAAATTTAAAATGGGAAATCAGTGAATTATGCGGTAGAAAGATATACAAGCTTCCATCTCTAGAGAGTTATGCAAGAAGCAGCCCATGAAAGTAGAAACAGTTCTATTACTGGAATATCGAGATTACAAACTCCTGCAAAGCATTCACTCTTCGATAATGCGACCTATTTGAAAAGAAACTGTATTTCTACTGGAAAATAGAGTAAAGCAGAAACTTTAGAAAATAGCGTTTGCATGAGTTGGTGATTTTCTGAGATGTTGGTACAGGTGGACAAAAGCGTTACACCATGTCTCAAAAATTGTAAAGATGTTCCCTTCACTTGCAATCCTGGATTAAATCTGTGTTTATTTATTCATTTAAGTCTTTTTTCTTTAAGACGTTCAATCATCACCACTGCTACACAGCAGTGGTTAAGCCTGGAAGCTATCAATAGTCAATTTAGTAGATTTATACTCACGAAATGCTTTCCCATCATTGTCGGTTTCCTTAAGCAACGGCGATTCGGTCAAAAGATTCCAGATTGCCACCGATCCTGAAAGGAGTGTCATCATCAGCATTCATTAAACGAGAAAAGGTTCTTTCAAGGAAAATTGTTGCCCGTCTTTCCCCCCCCCCCTCCAAAAAAAAAACCAAGAGAAAAGATTGGGGAGGTGGGGGTTGTGTGGGGGAAACGGTGAAGTCAAGCATCTAATTGCAAGATGCTAACGAGTAGATTTGAAAATGAGTTCTTTGATACATTCCATTAACTCTGTCAATCTAGGATTTTACAACATTTGGCAGTAATATCGCAATCTGACTGGCCAATTTGCCGTTGTCGATGACAGTACAGACAACTCTGCTCGCGTTGAGGTGTCACGCACTGAAAGAATATTTTTATTTCACGTTGATATTGTGGTAAAAATATACTCAGCCACGCCTCATGAGTCCGCATCAACACCTTGACCACTGTGATGACGAATATCATTGTCGATAAAAGAGTACCGACCACGCTAAACAACTGTCATTGGTAACGATTATGGTTGAATGATAAGCTTACCTTGTTACACTGATACCTTTCATGAAAATTCAAGTTAAACTTCAGAAAAGCTTTTCAAAAAAAAATACGAACGCCCAGCCAAATTATCATTTCAAATCAAATGTAATCAGGTCGATGCTATGGATGAAATTGGATAAACTTATTCATTTTCGGCGTAAAACAATTCTCACCATCGGAAAAGCCAGCCGCTATCTTCTCGTGCATGGCACATGGAAACCATTTTGCACACCAAGCCTGACCACTCTCTCCATTGTAAGCCACACCCAAGGAACATGGGATCAACAGAGCATGGGGAATGAGACGAAATATTACTGAAAAAGATGAAAAAAAAAGAAAAAAAAAAAAGATTCCTTGACAATCTGTTTGCGTCTCTGTAGTTCTCTAAAACAGAACTAACCGCCTTTACAAAGTATGGAGCAACGCTACAATTCTACCCAGAAGCAGCTCTCGTTCTCGATTAGTTCTTACGCCTAATCGTACGTTTCTGTAAGCCTCTCCAGCGTATCACATGAGTACCAGAAATGGCCAAAATACTCATGGTGAGACCAAACGAGCAATCTTCATCAAAAATCATTAAAATGCAGCAGGCTAAATACCCTTTTGAAAAAATTACTCCGAAACGCTATTAATTGTTTCCGCTAAACTAAGAAAGTTGTTTTAATATCAATTTTTGGATAATCCCTAAAAAAAACAGACCTGCACAAAACTCATCACTAGCAATACCTGTCTTAAAATTGCTCTCTGAGTCCTTCACCTCTTCGACAGATTTCAACTCAGAGGGCCAAGGAATGCTGTTAAAAAAGGAGAAAACATTAGCATTATTTTTGAGCAACTGTTTGTCACCTAAATCTGATCCAAAAATCGCATAGAAAACTGTTAGCTTCTTCTTTCTAACATCAATTTTCTGGTAAAAAAAAAAAAGGTTTTTCAACAGCCAAAATCCTTGTGTAGCACAGTGCTTACCAGAAGTTAGGGCGAAAAAGTTTAGAGATATACCTTAGAATACGAACCAGGCCATCGCTACATGCCACAGCTATAACACCGAGACGTGACAGACACTCTTTCTAGCAAATAGAAAATAATAGTAGAGTAAAGTATTTGAATTATTTTCACGTGTAGAAATGGAATCAGAAAATTTTGACAACTATATCAACTATTCTCTAAGGAATACAGGGGGTAAGTTTCAGAAGAAACTGTGGTACTGCGTCGGTGGAGGAGTAAAACAAGATAATATATATCTTATTAACCAAGCGCGAGGGCCGCACTGGGAGAATATCGGCCCGAGGTCTTGACAGTACTGACCGAGCTGCGCTCGGTCCGTACAAAAAAGACCGAGGGCCGATATTCTTCCAGTACGGTCCCGAGTAAGCTTGGTTAATAAGAGATTTATTATACGACTGAAGTTCAAAGGGACAAAAGTGCGGTATCATTCGGGACAGTGCCCGGTCCAATACTGAGATAATATTGACTGGCAATAGAGCATTTTGATTGGCTGATTTTAGTCATTGGCCCTCTGACTGCCCGAGTCGTGTAATAATTAGTTTTATCAACTGAGTTAATAACGTAAACTGGCCTCCGTAAAGAGTTCCTAGGCTGATGTTTTGAGCGTTATCCCTTCGTCAGAGCGGAGGACGAAGGACTAACACTCGAAACGTCAACTTTAGACACTCTTTACGGTGGTCAATTACATTATCAACTCAGTTGATAAAACCAAATCATTTTCTAAGAAACATGATCGGAAACGAGTAACCTAAGCAACTCTACATCTGCATGTTGGCTCTAAAAGTTTCAATGTAAACTCAAGAGAACGTGATATCCAATCGAAGTAAAGAGTCAATGGCTCTCTATCATTCCTGATGTCACGACCGTTATTCAAGCAATTATTTTCTATCACAGTGATTTCAAGTTCGAAAAAGTGCGTCTCATGATACAAGTGCAGGAAAAAGGCAAACAATATCTTTGTATGAATTCCAACTATGACTTCGAGATCAAAGACCAGGACCGATTTTGTATCATGGATTTCATCAGTTTTGACCGGTAACCAAAGACTTCTGTCTGTTTCACTCACCTCGCGTAGTCTATATTTGAAGGGGCACAGAATACTTACTTGATTCGTATCAGAGGAGGAAGGTTCCCATGTTCCAGATGGACACCAGCTGATGTCCCATATGGCACCAAAGTCGTGCGCTATGCCGAGTGACAAGGTTGGTTTCGACCCTGAACTGAAAGAGAGAAAAGCTTTTCTGCTAAATAGTGAAAAGAAAAAGAGGCTACATTACTTGTCAAGCACTGACCCTGTTAACGCTCTTTTCTTGGTAACAAAGGGCAACGTCACAGGTTATCTCAGTTACATCAGTATTAAAATAAAACGTTAGTTCATACAATTAAAATATCTGGTTGGGTAGATAAATAAACCAATTAATAAAGCACAATTTTCATCAACAATAAACATCAGACGAGGTGAGTGCACGGAGTTTTGCAAAGTAACTGCAGTGATTAAGTGTTACCTCACAGCAATCCTGATTTCTATCGCAAAAAGAGGCACATTGAGTATATCTTAAACTAAAAAACCTCTTTGATGTGAGAAGTTTTCAAAATGAGGAAGGCAGCAACAAAAATAACGTTCAGTACATCTACGACTGACGGGCATGAGTAGATACTGAAAACCGTTCCTGGGAACTTTTTCAAAAATAATCGATAGTATTCTGAATATTTTTTAAACACGACTCATCATCTCTCATGTCTTTCTTACGCCAATTTCTCGCCCCAATGAAGTAAGAAAGACAGGGGAAATCATGAGTGAGATCTTGAAGTAAGTTAGGACATACGGGAGATGGAAAGTGGTGTAGAAAAAAGTCAGGAGACTTCTGAACTTTTGGAAAAAATTTCCCAGCAGCGTCCAGTCTTTTGTATCTACTGTGTGTGAAATACTCTAGAATATAATATCATCAACTCTCACCTGGCCGAGTTTACTTTTAATTGGCCAGCATTCCAAAGTTGAATAAGTCCTTTACTTGAAAAGCATTTGTGAACCTTGTGAACCTAACATGAAATAATGAAACACCTTAGATGTGAAGGAAATATTTAAGAGGATGTCATGTTTCCAATCAATATAACCAACAGCAACACCCTACCAAATAAGTCATGGCAATCAAAGTGTTTCATTGTAATCAGGGCTCGACACTAACGGTAGCCAACTAGCCACAGACTGGTAGAAATTCAGTTTGGCTAATGGTTTTCGATTTCGACTAGCCAGCTTGGCTAGTAAACAAACTGAAATTGTCGTAACATCTGGGACGTCACTAGCCACTTGGCAAGTAAGTTGAAAAGTGAGTGTCGAGCCCTGGTAATACACTCTAACTGTTTGCTATGTTCACTAGAAGGTTACTCAAGGTATTACTCTGCGCTAAATAATCTTTGAGCGACCTTCCCATCCAATTTATCCTATTTTCCATCCCATTTTTTTTTTCAATTTTCTCCTTAAAACTCCCCTGTGGTAACTAATCTTTGAGCGAATTTTCCATTCCATATTGTCCCATTTTCCATTCTATTTTTAAATAACACAACTGGTATTAATATTAATGTCGCCCAACGAGAACGAAAAGGAGAAATACCATGCCCTTGTCTTTGCTGTACAAGCCTTATTCTCTATTGGGAGAGAAGGGAACAATGGCGATGATGATCTCGGTGTGTCTGTTTTCTTTATCGTTTGCCAGCTTGGTTCATTCCTTTAATATTAGCATCTTCGTTGTTAATTTGTTTTCTAAACGACAATAACCCTTAGATCACCGGATCAATACTCATGGTCTTAAAATAGGTGAGGAGAATTTGCTACCTTTCTATAATAGAGAAATGGATAGATATTCTAGTCTTCTCGGACAAGGACGAATAAACCGTAGGCCCCGTCTCCTGCAGGGTTAGGGGTAGGAGACGTTAATTTCCCACGCACGAGATTACTGTGTGGTGGATGTCCTCCCCTGGGTGGGATGGGTGGGTGTTAGCCCTGAAAAGCCCCTATGGGGAGTGGTCAATTAACATATGTATGTATGTATATGAGAACGATCCTTCGCAGTAAAGCACTATTTGAGCAATAGTGAAAATCAGACCTGAAAAAAATTTCAGGCCTGTACGGGACTCGAACCACTGACCTCTGCGATACTAGTGCAGCGCTCTACCAATTGAGCTAACAAGCCAACTGGGAGCAGGCCATCAAATTAATTCGATATAAACCCGTAGATGATAAATCAAACAACAACAAACATATGAAACATATGTGTGAACTGCGGTTATGAGACGTATATGAGAACGATCCTTCGCAGTAAAGCACTATTTGAGCAATAGTGAAAATCAGACCTGAAAAAAATTTCAGGCCTGTACGGGACTCGAACCACTGACCTCTGCGATACTAGTGCAGCGCTCTACCAATTGAGCTAACAAGCCAACTGGGAGCAGGCCATCAAATTAATTCGATATAAACCCGTAGATGATAAATCAAACAACAACAAACATATGAAACATATGTGTGAACTGCGGTTATGAGACGTATATGAGAACGATCCTTCGCAGTAAAGCACTATTTGAGCAATAGTGAAAATCAGACCTGAAAAAAATTTCAGGCCTGTACGGGACTCGAACCACTGACCTCTGCGATACTAGTGCAGCGCTCTACCAATTGAGCTAACAAGCCAACTGGGAGCAGGCCATCAAATTAATTCGATATAAACCCGTAGATGATAAATCAAACAACAACAAACATATGAAACATATGTGTGAACTGCGGTTATGAGACGTATATGAGAACGATCCTTCGCAGTAAAGCACTATTTGAGCAATAGTGAAAATCAGACCTGAAAAAAATTTCAGGCCTGTACGGGTTTATATCGAATTAATTTGATGGCCTGCTCCCAGTTGGCTTGTTAGCTCAATTGGTAGAGCGCTGCACTAGTATCGCAGAGGTCAGTGGTTCGAGTCCCGTACAGGCCTGAAATTTTTTTCAGGTCTGATTTTCACTATTGCTCAAATAGTGCTTTACTGCGAAGGATCGTTCTCATATACGTCTCATAACCGCAGTTCACACATATGTTTCATGTTTGTTGTTGTTTGATTTATCATCTACGGGTTTATATCGAATTAATTTGATGGCCTGCTCCCAGTTGGCTTGTTAGCTCAATTGGTAGAGCGCTGCACTAGTATCGCAGAGGTCAGTGGTTCGAGTCCCGTACAGGCCTGAAATTTTTTTTCAGGTCTGATTTTCACTATTGCTCAAATAGTGCTTTACTGCGAAGGATCGTTCTCATATACGTCTCATAACCGCAGTTCACACATATGTTTCATATGTTTGTTGTTATATGTATGTATGTATGTATGTATCACCCTTTGGAGTCATAGTTCAGATTACCACTCGTTCTATCGACTCACCTCGTCCAAAGATCTATGAGTGCTAATTGCCAGAAACTGTTCTGAATTCTTGGTAGAGTCTAGTACACACAATAAAAAAATAGAGCAAGTTAAGTGAAGACACGCCAATGGTTTTATAGTTGAATTTCTGTACCTTATCAGAAAAACTGAATCAAACTCCAATCAAAATAGGTGTGAAAGTAACAAGGAGTAGATGAGTTACCTGGGACTGGGCACCAATCCATTGCCCAGACTGGGCCACCAACATTAAAGGTCACGTCGCCATGGATAGGACCTGACGAAAAGCATCTGTATTAGTTGGCACCAAAGCACAAAGCACAAATTATCCTCGCGAAATATAGCTGGGCAACTTTTGTCGTCTTTCATAATATTTCCGTGTATCATGAACTTAATATTGTAACTTTTGCGATTACACTTGCAAATTGTTCATTCTTTTAGTGCAACTCTTTGATGTTCATCCTGTGAGGAGGAAACTAAATGCGGATTCGATGACAATTTCATATTCAACCAGGAACAAAGTAACGAAATATCTGCTGTTGTTGACCATTCCACGCTCGGTAGGTTGGCTGTAATTATTTTTTTCTTTACCAGGAGAGAGTGATAGAATTCACATTTTTTCATATTTTCTTCTGCTCGAATGACCTAACTTGTACACCTTTTCACCACAATACACATCATCTTCATAATTAATTGAAAGAGGCTCTATCGAAAATCTTACTATGATCTTTAGATGTACTCCCAAACAATGGTAGTTCTATGCTTTCCTCTAAGCACTGACTGTCCCCTTTTCTTCTTATCTGAAATGGTGGTGATGTGGTCGCTTCAGGTAAATACTGGTCGACTTCACTATTAACAGAGGAAAAATATAGAATGAAATAGACATATCCAAAATGGTGAATAACTTGGATGAGTAGTGTTCATGCATTCCTCTATAGAATAATTTAAAACATCTGTCAAGTGTGTCCCTTAGATGTTTTATCTGCCAAATCCGCTAAACGGTGTAATAGGTTATCAGGACATAGAAAATCCACAAGACTTTTTACAATCCTGAGATCACAGCCAAAAACACATTTTTGGAGAGGGTTTTGGAATCCGAAAAATATCCTATTCAAGGGTAACCTTTTTTTGTTTTCAATGATCCTTGGCAGTTGTTGGGCCTTGCCTGAACTTACGAACCTGCACGCTAACGACACTTCATCCATTTCACTTTGGAAAATTCGAAAATGGAATACCAAACACAAGAAAACCTTGACAATGACTTACCTGATTTCAACTTTACGCCAGTATGAGGTGGAGGGTCTCAAGTTTGGGAACAGGTCCCTGTCTGTGTACTCTTGCTTGCGCCTAAAGTTTAGAAAGTAGTAAAACGCGACCATATCAAGAGACCCTGAGGTACAAAATGAGTTATATCTTAAAAAAGGCATCTTTTCATTTAGAAAAAAAAAAAAAAATGCTATTTCTGAGTTGTAAACAGTCTCTATTTTAAGACACGGGTAGGTGCAAGGCCTAAGGTATGACAATTAATTTAAATAAATCCAACTTTTACCGTCATTGGTAATGCACTTGGTCTCATTTCGAAAGTTGAGGCCGTCATACGGGAAATTCAAATTTTTTCAAAAAGGCCATTTTCGAGTTACCTTTGGCCTTTTTTTCAAAACGAGGCCTGGTGCTCAGCCATTCTTGTGAAAACGAGTTTAATTTACATGTGAATGAAAACTTTTTATCACATGAAAGGATGAGCACCTGGACTCACTTTATAAAAAGAGGCTGAGGGTAAGAGCTATTGATTGGCAGTAAAGGAATGTGGGAGCCACACAAGTTAGTCATCGATATTAAGTCGGGCATTAAATCTCTTTCGCGCGCCAACATTGCAGATGTTCTGTCATGCGCATACGCTCTTCAATGCTACCGCTACTTAACTATTTTACCAGCTATCTGTTGTTATGTAACTCTCCGAGTCCTTTGCCCCAATGGGTCCAAATCCCACATTCTCGCCAGACGCTCTTGCAGGCTGTTTTCTCTTTTTTTTTGGTTTCGTGAACTTTGTTCTCTTGTCATCCCAAACAAAAATTTCTTCTGCATCCTCCGCGTCGTCATTCAGATCGCTACCACTTTCTTCGATCTCTTCAATCTCTACATCATCGCTGTCATCTTCGCTCTCACCTGAACTGACGACTTTAAAATCCACATCACTGCTGTCGGACTTTTCCATCCCCTTCGGCTGTTATAATGTACAAATAGTAAATTGCGTGCAAGAGCTGGCTGTTATGGTAGCCTCTTTTACCCTCAGACCCCTTAAGAGTGACCAGCATTTAATTTCTCCTTTATATCATCCCCTAAATGACACCTGAAGGTCATGAGAATAAAAGAAATGACAAACACTTAAAAGAGCTTTCGCGCGAAAACGTGATATCTTCACGCGCGAAATAACACCATTACTATGGTTACATAATAAATCGCGCCTTTCGAAGCGAATGTGAAATGATTTGGTTTGTTATTGGTGTTTACACAACGAATAGAATATTACATGGCCGCTTGGAGATACGAAATTTCTCGTTTCGTGTTGAAAAGGATTTCACTCGTTCGCGAACACTCGAAGAGAAATGTCGTATCTCCAGGCAACCATGAATAATCCTCTGTGTCAGTTCAAGACACCTTTCTCAGTTTGTTTCTTGGTCATATTAATCACGTCAACAGGTCGTTTGTAATATTGGTACCCTGATTGCATCGCGGTGAATGTTCGGTCCCCATATTGGACGGGTGGAAGATATGGAGGCAAAATTTCCCCGCTGCTACCGTTAATCAAATAGTGTAGTAATAAGGTGTTTCAATAACTTTTTCCGTAAACGGCTTCCGATAGTGCAAAGAGGCGGCTGAGCCTGGAAAGGGCCGTAATGAGAAACCCACGCACAAGAGTCTTAGGTTTTCATTGTGAAAACAATAATTGCCCTTTTATCAAATTTCACTTCTAGGAATATTTACCATATATCCAACATGAAGACGCTTGATATGGTTCTGGATAATCAGTAAGGAAAGATACTTCTTGCCACACGCCAGACACTTGTAAGAGATCGCTTTCTCGCAGTATTGCAAATGTTCTCTGAGGCTGGACACCGACTCAAACGTCTCTGAACATCCCTAAGGAAAGTCGAGAGCGAAGACAACATCTATGTAGAACCAGGGGGTTTGAACAACTTTTTTCACAAGCGGCTGTGCCCTGAAAAGGGGCTGGAAGGCTGGCACAACCAAACTGACAAGAAAGCCTCAACTCGTACGAATACTCCCGCGTAAAACGGCCGAAAGAGTAGCGTAAATTTAATGCCTTTTTTTATGTCACGAGCCTTTATTCGAAGGCTAATCTGGCGGCGGTACGATGTCTTATCAGTACGCCGCAGGAAAACTGCCGCCTAACCAGCTTTTCAAGAAACCCCTGTGTTAAACACCCGAAAGGGCTGCACAACTTTCTGTGTCCTTTTTATGTCAGGAGCCTTTACTCGAAAGCTATTCAGACGGCGGTGCGACGTCTTTTAAAAAAGGCCGCAGATATCTTACCCCAAAACAAGACACACTACACTTGACAGCCACGCGATAAAAAATCTTACCACGCCAGGACAAACTATATCTGACTCTGTTTTCAGCATTTCAGTCCACTGGTTCTCTTGCTCCTTTGAAACAACCCTTCCTTTAATTTTGGAAATCAGCTGGCTGAGAGCTCCCTTTTCTGTGTTCTTGGCCAGTTTGATTTCTTCAAGTTCTTGGTCTGTTGTTATTTGTTGCACCTTAGATATAGCCCTTTAACGAGATCAACTGACGGTTACTCACGCACGAACACACACACAAAAATGCTGTAATCTAAAAATACGATGATGTAATGAAACAATGCATGAAAGCTATCCTCGCAGTAAGAAACCCTATATATGTAGTAGTGCAAATCATACCTGAAAAAAATTCAGGCCCGTACGGGATTAGAACCCATGACTGATTTTGATACAACAGATTGATTTTCATTTATTCAAAATTAATAACGAAACCAATTTAAATTGATGAAGTTTAGATGGGGGGGCCCACATCTACGAGCTGTTAGTCTGATCTACTGCTTTTTGGTAGCATAACTAAAGCTGCAGGACCCAAAGCACTTTCCTTAACTCACGTGTAAGTAATTAAGGCGACTTAAAGTTCAGATTCTTCGCCCTTAAATACATTGGACCGTAAGCAGGTTGTTTGGGCATTGGTAGGTATGACGGCGAAAAAACATGAAAAAAGCTGATAAGCAATGCCCAGGTCACTTGAAAGCTCATGGCACAGCACCAATGTGAGCATACAAGTAGGTTGTAAATTTGTCATAAATTGTTTCACAAAAGTACTTGTTAACCCCATGTCCATAGCATTGGGGGTAACTAGGGAAGGGGGGTGGGGTAGATGCGGTAAAAATAACTCCAGAGGATAGCAGCAATCTCCTCAGGAAGAAAGTCACTATGGCAGCCGCACTACAACCTACTTCCAAGCACCTGTCACACAAAAACTACAAACAGCTATGGGGAATAAAATTTTAATTCTCTCCCAAAAGTGGAGGTCGGAGGGGTGGGGGGGGGGGGAAAGGGAGGGGAGGCAGCACGGAAAGAAAAGTGGCGGGAAAATCAAGCGTTTGCATGTGGCGCTGACTCTGCAAGCCTCCCTGGGTAAAACCACCGCACTAACTTGGTTTTAACCACACCTGAATTACATTTAGCCTTATGTAAAGTGGGCAAGGGATCAATACCTCATGAAACAAAGAAAACCTCCTCAGGTTTTTAAAAGAGGATGACCCTGAATACTTTACCTAGAAGCTGCCTTTCTTCTTGTTCTTCCACATGGCAGAATTTCAAGCTCCTCTTCCTAAGAATGCAGAAGATCAAAATCAAAATTCCTCTATGTCAGGCTTCCACCGGCATTTTGCTTAGCTTGCAATACTAAGGGGGGAGGGGGAGGGCAATAACATGGACACATTAGAAAAAGTGTCATGAGTTACAGTATCTTAAATACAACGATAAACATCAGGGCCCAGTTGTTCAAGGGAAGATCAAGCCATCCAGTGGGTGTATCACTATCCAGCAAATAAGTGTTGAAACATCGTACAATAATCGTAAAATACAATCATAATTTACCCTGCAGTGGAAAGCGTTACAAATGTAGCCAAAAGTGTTAGTTGTAGCGGGGTTCAAAAATTGAACATATTGCAAATGGTAGTTTTGGGGTCAAGACGGAATTTGTACGGGGGGGGGGGGGGTGTTGGGTGGGAATAAAAAAATTCGGAGATCAATGTTACAGGGCTGGGTAAAGATAACCCAGGGTTACTGTAAAATCTGATTTCAGATCTGGAAGCTTTAAAAGAAAATTCATTTTTATTCATTCTTTTTTGTCATTGGATGCTCTAAGAATAGGGAAAAATTAATTATACCAAAAAGATTCTTGAGTATAGAAATAAAGAAACCTGGATTCAAATTCAACCCTGGGTTAGTGCAAAGAAAACAATATATGCACAGCTACTGTAACCCTTTTATCTTTTTTGTACCTCATCTTTAACTTCTGAATGATCACAGTTGATAGGTTCACTCTACATTTAGGTAGAAGAAAAAATTTAATATTAATTACATTTTCATGAGCACATAATTACGGTAACAGGTGATAAAGATACATGCAGAAATCAGGCACAACATGAAAGAATCTATTTACTGGAAGCTTTTATGGGTGTGTAAAAGAGCAAAGAATGTTGCTTCTGTATCAATATGCCATAATGATTTTAAAGTAAAAGAAAATTGTTGGCTTGTACATGTATATGATACAAGTAGGGTAAATTTAAAGAAATTGGGCATTTTGAGACCTTGCTTAAAAGCTAGGACATTTAACAATTATTCGCTGAAGGAGAGGTGAATATTGTTGAATAATTATTCGACAATATTCACCGAGTAGTATAATTTCAGAGCTGAACAACAGAGAAATTTCTAAAATCATAACATTTTAGTAACATTTATTAACATTTTAGTTTAACATTCTATATAAACTGCACGGAGCGGTTTATATAGCGTCATATAAGGAACCGCTCGACCAATCAGATCGCTGGAAACTCTTTGTTCAGCTCTGAAATTATTATACTAAATTATGACAGCATCAGATACATGTAGCAGCAGTAAAAAAAAAAAAACAACAACAACAAGTCAGCAATGACATAAGGCAAGGCTGTGCTCTAAGGAAAATAGAATGGAACCCAGTGCTCTGAAACCGTGAAATCCAGGATGCCCAGCATAATGCTTTGTATGAAAAAACTAAAATTTCTGAGTCACACAAAAGTAAAAGTAAGGCGCCAGGAGCCCTGGGTGCTGCTGGAGCACAGCCTTGTTGGCTCAATTGTTTAAAGGGTGGATAATGTTATTGGTATCCAGTGCATGAGTAATAACAAAATATGCCATGCAACCAACCAGATAGAGGATGATCTAATAGACACGGCCCTATCCACACGACGAACAACTGGCATGGGGCAGCAAGATATTTATAAGAACATAAAGCTACATACATGTATCATGCATTAATTAAATTGGCAAAGCACAGAAAGTTACCTGAGAGTGTTTTGACTTCAAATGATATGTCAGCCCTGGGTAGGACATGTATTGTTTTCCACAAATCTCACAAGGAAACCTCTCTCTTTCCTCCTCTTTTATTCCACATATTTTCATGTGACATTGGTATCCCAGGGCAGTTGTGAACTTTGCTCTGCAACCTTGGTTTGTGCAAATTAAGGACTGTCCTGATTTCACTAGTCTTTTCAGTCGTGTGATCTGAAATAAAAAATGAATATTAAATCATACAGCTAGCCAACTTAATTCAACCATGTGATAACTTAATCAAAATTATGTGAGTGTGTTTCATATATCATGCAGCCACTATGAATGCCACCATGAATACCAACCTACAAAGAAAAAAAAACAACAACAAAAAACAAGTAAAGATTCATCAGAATGAATCATGCATGCTCAGTGATAAAGATCAGAGATGAATAGACATTATTATTATAATCATTCTAGTGCTTCCCATTTGCAATGCTGAAAATTCTGAAGTTAATAAAATCATGATGTATCTTTAAGGAGTGAATTATACAGTAAGTATAGGATTCACATTCAAAATCACATATACCTCAACTCTTTGTTTTTCTTTATAAGACCTTATTTTTGGATCATTATTTATTGTATTATAAACACCTAGCTCCTATTCACACAATTCTGCATCATGACGTGTTTATAACAGCAAACATACCTCGGTCACTCCCTTCTGTTGGAATGAAATTAAAAACAAAACTGTCAACTCATGATCCTCATTTATAATTTTATAACCATGACCTAGTTGATACGACCATTAGTATTTCATCAAACAATGACTTTATAAAGGCACTGTCTTGCGTCCAATCTAAAGACAAGAACTGTGAAAAATTGTCTTGCCTAAGTTTTTTTTTGGCTGCAAGCAGAATCTCTTAAGTCAAAAAATGGATGGTTTGTAGCACACAAAATGAAATGAGAAATTCATTTTCATCAAGTGCCTCAGAGTGACAAATTTGAAAAATAGAAATGTAAACAAAAGTATGTTTGTTGAGGATGGCACAGCAATCAATGTGTTTAGCTAGAAAATTTATTGAATTATCGACTGAAATCAATGGTTGTAAACAGTCACAAAACAGGTTACAAGACAGTGAAAAATTCTGTGTGAACCAAACAAAAAGGGGGGGACTTCACAAACAATGAGGGCACACCGGCAAACACGTGTAAGAAAAACTGAATCTTTAAAATCACATGACCAAGAAGTGTGCTATTAGGTAAGGGTCATGAGGCATAATGCAAAGGAGATAAGAAAAAAAAATTAAATAAATACAACAAATGAATATAAGAAAACAAAGAAAAAACATCACATCCTATTTTTTGATGAAAAAATATTAAGTTTTTTTGATGTATGTAAAAATAAATTGTAATAGTACCATAAATAGGAAAGGGAGGTTATTTAATGTCAAACTACTGGTGAAACACGTCTTAGTCATGAATGTACCAATTCAATCTGGTTGTTATGGTAAATTCTTTAAGAAGAGAGAATTAATTTAAGTACCTTTGATGATCTGCCCCTTTTTCCTGGCTTTGCAACGGCCTTTCTGTTAACTACCGAGAAATATCAATTTGAAAATAACCATGAATGAGAACAACACCCAGACAATTAGGAAGGTCGCTCTTTAACAGTGTGACCATTGAAATTACCTGTGTGTGTCACTTGATCGAAACTGAGGGAAACAAGGAATGAAGGAATTCCATCTAAATTCATCACACCACTAATTGCCTGCTTTGGACTGTGTTAACGGAAATTTCTTGGCTTCTGTTATGAACAAATAAAAGCATGACATCTTCATGGTATTTTGCAACAATACAAGCTCGTAATATTTCAAAGTTTTCCAAATAGGTACCACTCACTACTATCTAGTTTGTGGTATTTTGGATAATTTTGAAATATCACTAACACTGTATTATTGCCAAATACCTCTAAATCAGTCATGCCATTACCTATACTTGAATCACTGTACCTGCTGTTTTGACACGTGTAGGCTTTTTCTTTCTACTTTTTTCATCATTTTCAAAGTCATCATCAACATTGTCACCATCCCCATCATCATCATTGTTATGGTCAACACTATCATCAACATCATCATCATCATTAATATTGTCACCATTCTCAACTACAATCTCAACTTCACTAGCAACATCACTTTTATGCACATTATCCTCTCCACCACTAACACTACCAGCACCACTTTCCACTTTAATATCTCCATCACCATCATCAAATTCACAGCTGGCAGTATCACCTTTGCGCTTCCTACCACGTTTTTTACCAGATACAACGAGAATATTACAGCCTTCAGTAACATTTTCCACTACTAAACTTTTTGGTTTTCTTCCTCTCTTTTTGGGTTTATCATCTGAAACACCAGTTTCACTGTTTTCTTTTCTTTTTAATTGCTTGTTTCCTCTTTTACTTTCTGTTGTATCTTCCTCCTCATAAACAAAAATGTCTTTTCTCGGAGTGCGCACTCTCGTGGAAGTTCTTCTTTCAGTGCCATCAGAATTTTCCGTTTTCTTGGGTATTTCAACTGATGGAGATGATATTTCACCAGCCACCCTCTTTCTCTCTGTCAAATCAGAAGTTGCACTGTTATTGCTCTTGGCTGATGTATCTGTATTTTTCCTCGGCCTACCTCTTTTCTTCTTTACGGTTCCTTCTGATGAGGTGGCATTTCCTTTCATTTCCTTGAAAGTTCTAACATATAAAAATTAATCATTATGTGTAGGAGACATTTACAAAAATTTTCTTGGAATTTTTTATCATTGCGTGTTTGATCAGCTACTGAAATTTTACCTTGAAAAGCTAAAATCTCACGTTTTATTTTGAATGTGGTTATTAAATAAAATTTCTGTGACAAATTGTCAAATAACTAAAAATAATTTCAAAATACAGTGAGAAGGATTATGACGAGGTGTTGAGCTTAGCTTGGTTGTTAAATAAATAAAGATATTCTTGATTCCATCATGAACAACAGAAAAGGGTCAAAGAAATGAGTCACTTTTAACCCTATAACTGAGATTAGCATGTAACTTCTCCCTGTAATATCCTTAAATTATTTTTCAAATAAGTTATGAGAATACTTGTGACAAACTTATCAGTAAACATGATCCAGCTAGCTGAACATAACATTGCTTACTTGGGACTTGTTTGTAGACTTCCACCCTGGTTCCCTGAATGATGATCTAATGCTCTGTGTTCACGCAGGGTAACTCGAGACTGAAAGATTTGATTGCATTGCTCACACTTAAACTTTCTCTCTGAGGCGACCTCTTCGTGGTTGGCTTGTCTAATGTGGTATTTGAGACCCCACAGAGACTTGAAGTCATGATCACAGCCTTCAACAGGACATAAAACCACTCCATTTTTTGACAGTTCCTCTTTTAGTTCATCCAAGTTCAGTTTTATAGGTAGGTCATCTGAGTCTTTGAAGAGTGACATGGCACTCAATTAAACCACTCAGTCTATAAGAAGGGTTGCAGAATAAAGCATTTTCAGCCGGATTGTGTGCCACAAAACCAAAACTGATAAAAGAGGCCAACATCAGTAACAAGGAGCAATTGAGGACTCAGTGTAATATAAAAACTCTGATGAAAGGCTAATGCTTGAAACATCAGCTTTTCACTACTGTCTTATGAGTTTCAAGTTTTATTATTGTTATGACAATACTACAAAAAGTATGCACTGCCTGCAGTTAGCAAAGGCTAGTCTAGGCAGGCAGTGTTTAATACGTATATTATAAAATAAATATATCTTATTAACCAAGCGCGAGGGCCGTACTGGGAGAATATTATCAGCCCGAGATCTTGACAGTATGAGCCGAGTGCAGCGAGGTCCATACAAAAAAGAGCGAGGGCTGATATTCTTCCAGTACAGTCCCGAGCAAGCTTGGTTAATAAGAGATTTATTATACGACTGATGTTCAAAGGGACACAAGTGCGGTATCATTCGGGACCATTCAGGACCATTAGGGACAGTGCCCGGTACAATACTGAGAGAATATTGACCGGCAATAGAGCATTTTGATTGGTTGATTTTAGTTATTGGCCCTCTGACTGCCCGAGTCATGTAATAAAAGGATTTACAGAGCAGCTTGTAAGTTCAGCCCTATTTCCTTCTCAATGGAAGGAACACAGACTCCTTTGGACAAAATACAATGACCGCTTATCAAACCTTCAAAGCAATGAGCTTTTTCAAGTGTATCATGCATGCATCAAGAAAGAAGCATGAACTGGTAGCTAGCATGCTGTAATTGCAATCTCAGGCTAATCTGCTTGCTGTTGCACCAAGTTCATCTCTTTCACTCTGTCAGTCATTACCTGATTTGTCTCCTGTTGGTTAGGGATATCGTTTATAGCACTTCATTTTCATTTTTGCTATTTTCTTCTTCTTTAAATTAACCTTGAAAAGTCCTAATAATATGGTCTAGACTGGTGAATTTTGACACTTTTTGTCCCTTAATTTTGTCCAAAAAGTGAATTTACACTAACTCACGGAATATACCTGAACCTGCCGGTGTATAACTTTGTCTGAATTGCAAGATATGCAAAATATTTGTTGTAAAATAAGAATACATAATTTTTATACAATTCGTTTGAATCAATGAACTTCAATTAAAAATGAGCCGTCCACAATATACGATATGTATGTCAAGTTTTACTCGCAATAACATGGTCCACTTTCGAACTGGATTTAAATTTCTTTGACAACGAGAATTTTTGTGGAAATTTCCATAACTCAGAAAGAGCGGTAAAGCTTCGATTTTAACAGTTTCGGAGTGTACACATGTGCGTATTCAAGTTTTGAAATACATGTTGTTTCAAAAAACTGGAAAGGAGTGACCCTTGAATTTCTTGAACAAATCAAATTAGCTGGAAATAAAATAAAAAAGATAATTCAAAACACAGAATCGCCCCATCAAGTTTGGCCCCAGCGGGTCTCGAACCAGCGACCCCGAAGACCACGCTATCACGAACTCGCTCGCTGAAACGGGTATAGTTTCATCCTTTGCCATCATCCCCAAGAGAAATGTCTTTTCCCTCAGGATGATTGGTAAATATAATAAAAGGGCATTATAGTAGAACATGGGACTCAACTACCAGCAAATTTGAGTAATTATGTTTAAACGTACCTCCAATTTCATCGTTAAGATTTCAGAAGAAGACGCCATTTTGTTGCACTTGTGGCTGATTGATGTCGATTTCTGAGATACTGGAGACGAATAAACTCCAGCTTCCGGTATCTTCCTGTATCTCCACATCCGGTGGGCTATCAAGTATGACAACGAGGCTATAGTAGCTCGGGTTGGTTACCAGGTGAAATATGGCGCCCAAAACAAATGTGCTCACAGTCCGAGATCGGAATGGTGTTCTAATTTACTTCGAGAATTTATGATCACGATCGCAACTTTTGTGTAGTTTACAAAGAAATGGAAGGAATTTATGAAGTTTCGTCTTCAGAGAAAGTCAAATCGCTGGAAGAAGATCTAAAGAAAGAGCTGAAAGAATTACAAAATGAAGTCGAAGAGGGAAACTTTCTAAGCTCGTCTGCAGCGCCGAAGGCATTTGGGTGAGTACTTGTTCATCAGTTCGGTTTATTTAAGCCTTTGTAAAGAAAAAATGCTCGTCTTGACTATTTTTCATCTACTTATGTTTGTATTGTTCCATTCGATATCGGTATGTTACTCTAGATCAAGTCGCGATCGTTGAAAGTTTGGATGAAAACGATTCAAGATTACTATTAATATTTATTCAGTATTTCACTGGCTCTGGTGTGTTTTTGTTATCGACGAAACATTAAAAGAAGTAACACTTTCGATTGCCATGCAGAAGTTATGCCGGTATCAACCGGTCAAAGTTGAGTTGTCGACAATACACGATTTAATTGCCAAAGATTTGATGACTATGAATAATTCAGAGTAAGTAAATAATTAAATTGTATTATGTCAATTGAGAGTGTGATTAATATTTGCTGTTTTATAGACCAGTAACCATAGTTTTTCCTTTTTCAATTTGAAATCTTTAAAGATCTGTTCCCTTACCTAAGGATGTCGATCATTTTAAAAGAGAAAGGAAGCTCGCTATAAACAAAAGTCTTCAGGTACTGTATACATGTATGTTATTTGTATGACTTTTGGTATGCCACTGCAGCTAATGGTCAATTCGCCACCACAACAAACTCACCACCACAAAACTCACCAGCACTCAAAGTGAAATCGCCACCGGTGGTGATTTGACTTAAATGTTATGTGTTGCCTCTTGTGTGAAACTTACTTCAAATGAAAGCTAAGATGTAGTAGTATATTGCAAAAAGGGAAAGGGACTTAATATGTTGTAAGTTTCATGCAATTTCATTCATATCAGCAGAAATCACTTAGTGAAAATCACTTGGCGAATATCACTCTGGTTTCGCTGTTCACAAACTGATCATAATCTTTGTGATATAAGCATGTTTTATTTCTTTTAAGGTTCCATTATTGAGACACTACACATAAGCTCTTAGTCCCTTCTGAGTCACACCGCCACTGCAACTAATTGGTCATAACTTGTAATGATGCATCCTAGGTTCTCATAATTAATACTCAATAACATATTCTCACGAGTAAAAAACAGTGGCCCAATGGTTACTACTCTGGATTAGAGGAATAAATTCCAGCTTTAGCCAGCAGAGTAACTGACATGATTTGGGCGAGTAAGTGCACAGTATTTTTACTTAGTGAAAAATGGCCACCATCTTTGATTTTAATGGCAGCAGGAGGGTGGGAAGAGAATAAATTTGTACCGAGAGGGTGATTGAGGGTCAAAAACAAGGAGACGTCAAGGGGCTGAGGTGGCCCCCTCCCCCTGTTGTGAACTCTAACTCTAGATTAAACATGGCCAGTTCAATAAACGAACGCATGCTTCTCAATGCTAACTCACCCCAATAAGACACCTGTACTGCAGGCTAAGTCCAGCTTCAAAACCTGATGGTGTGATTACATTGTGTTCTTGGGCAACTCTTTACTCTCACAGTGCCTTTCTGCACCAGGAGTACAAAATAATGGATACATGTAAGGGGGGTGATTTCCTTGGGATGGTGTGGTATCCCTCCCAGAGAGAAAGAACAGAAAGTGGGAGATTGTCTTATGTCAGGGCAGCTTTGCTTGAGTGCAGGCTATTACATGTTCACACATAATACCCTGATCTTGTGTAGACTATTACTTTAATCAGCAATATGTCTTAGATCTCAATACTTAACATAGAGTTCTTACCCTCTCAGGTAAACATGAGAATGAAATGAAAGATAAATACTTCAAAGAAGGTCTGTTTTTTCGAAAAAGAAATCCTTGTGGCCCTGACCCGATGGGTTCTTATTCAAGATTTTGTAGCACAAAGTGATCAGCAGTGCTGGCCATCCCATACCCCCTATGGATAGAAATCTGACTTTTGTTTTTAGTCCATTGCTGCTTACTCTCTCTCCCCCCCACCCCGACCCCCCACCCTATAGCATTTTGTTAGGTGTTCCTCGCCATTAGCAGGTAACCAGAAATGTATACAACTAATTTTAAGAGGAGCAATGTGAAAATGAGGTGTCTTTCCAATAGCACCAGGCCCCAGGGCTCAAGCAGTGTGAGCTCTGTGTTTAGTCTTGACTCCCACTGACATGTACAGTACTGTCAATCAACTCGTACATGAACTAAAACCTCGCCAAATCTATCATAATGGTGGATTTTGTTCTATAGGTTCGTGAAGCACAGCCTTTGATAATACAGTCAGATGTGATGCAGGAGGAGATGAGCAGCTGTTGTCAAGTAGAATATACTGCAAGGAGTATACCACTTTTGCTACATCAGGTCAGCTAAAAGTAAAGAGTCTTCATGGTTCTTTGTGGTTCACTGTATGTCACACAAACATAACAATTATTTTTGAACTTATACTATGTAAGAATTATGCTTCTGGAACCATTTTGGTTTTTCTGTTTCACAGTTTTTTTTGGACAGAATAGAACACTTGGTTCAGTGCAAACACATGCACATGCTACGCTGGGCTCGTTTCTGTGAGCACACGAAGGCCATAGAAAATCTGTTTCCTGTTTACCAGAAAAGACTCAGGTGAGAATGATGCGCCCACTTATCATTATTACTCACTCATCTGCTGACAATAATTAACAATTATTTGCTGAGGGCGAGGTGAATATCGTCGAACAATCTCAGAGACGAAGTTGAGGGGATTATTTGACAATATTCACTGAACCTGAGGCAAATAATTGTTTTAGTATAATTTCAGAGCTGAACATTACAGAGAAATTTCTAAAATCATAACATTTTAGTAACATTTATTAACATTTTATTTTAACATTTCATATAAACCGCGTGGAGCGGTTTACATAGTGTCATATAAGGAACCACTCAACCAATCAGATTTCTGGAAACTCTTTGCTCAGCTCTGAAATTATACTAATTATAGATTATCCTTTACATCCTAACATCAGTATGCATGTTCTCCATACTGTTCTCTATACACTGTTTTACACCACCTCTGGCACTGATGAGGTGGACATGTTCCAAAATCAAGAGCTTCAGTCTATGATTTTTATGATCTTCGTCATTCTCATGACTGTCATGTTGGATGCAGTGGGGTCATTGTAAGGAGGAATTAGAAGCTAGGCAATCTTATAGAGATAAAGTAGTTAATAATTGCAGTTTTGTATTTTGGGGTTTCGAAATGAGCAGTTCAGTCTGTTTAATTTTTTTAGCTCATTTGAAAGCAAATTTTGATTAGTAGAAGTATTCTTTGGAATTTCAAATGGGGCATTAAGTTAATCGTTCTAGAGTATTATACTTTTTAGTGGGTGAGATGAATACTGTCAGTATGATCTCTGGACTGTACTTTTCCTTTTACCCCAATAACGCCTAAGAGTGACAATTTCATCAAATTGCTTCGGATAAATTATCATTCTGAAATCACCGAACAAAGAAACTTTTGCTTATTAAACAAAGTCTCACTGTTAGCACCACATACATAGTGATGTTGGGGGGGGGGGGGGTGGGGCACAGAAGGGTTACTGAAACTCTTACAGTGTCACACACAATAATATTGTCCACTTAAAGATTGAACTTCATTTGTTGACTGCCACCTCAGGTTTGACGAATTTGTTTTTTAGAACAGATATATGTCGTAATTGCGGTAGGATTCTCTCTGTGAATAAGTGCAGTCGCGTAAGCTTTAACTCCACTTTCCCTCCTTTGATATTATTAGTTATATTATGGAAGAATATCAAGACTGTCTGCAGCGCGCAAGAAGACTGGCTGTGGCATGTGAAGCAACTCTAGCTGGAGGTGATTCAGCAATGAGTGTAGTTACCATGGATGATCTACTTATTTACAGCCGCTGGTTCATCTGTATGTTGCATTCAGTGAAGAACATTCATGCATTCATAAGGGTGAGTTTTTTGTGAATATAGAGCAATTTCCAATGGAGTGTCGAAAGGAATCCGCTATTGTTTTGGTTTTGCTTTACTTCGCTCTGTGATTGGTCTAGAAAATTCACGCCACTCTATCAACCAATCAGATACAAAGCTAAAGACCAATCTTAATTTGGTCGCCCGTGTTTTCCCGCGCTTTTCACTATGAGCTCCCAATGGCAATTGGCTAATGAGATTGTAAACCTATTTTCTGATTGATCACTGGGAATTTGGTTTGTTGTTTTGACACGCATTTGAAAACTGTTCTGTCCCATTTGTTGAGATTACTGAAGTCCCAAAAAAAAGAAAAGTATCTGGTTCAAAGAATTGGCTACTTGAAGTCTGAGAGTTGTCTCATTACGTAGGGAAAGTTGTAAATAACATTTTGGTGTCTAAAATCGGGTTTGTTAATAATTTGGTGAGGGAAAACGATATTTTTGCAACACAAAACGGAAAGAGTGTATCGAGCAAAATGTTGGGCATTTCGTGGGAAAAAAGACACACCCCATAGGAACGAGATGCAGAGATCTCGTTTAATTGAGACGTATCCCGTGAGAATTGGGACAAATCTGGTGAGAAACGAAAGTTATCTTGTATTTTACCGTACCTCATATGCAATCTACATGTACCTGCATTAATGCCGTAGAGATAATAATAATAATAATAATAATTTAATATTTATATTGCGCAAATTAACATGTGGATATGATCAAATGCGCATCACAACACTTTTCGGGGGACTTTGGCCGGGCAGTTTACAAACAATTGAAGGAACTTATTTGAAGATGCCCCCTTCCCCCAATTCCCAGTAAACAGGCCAGACCACATCACAGTAGTCTCATGAGTGGGTTCTTTAACGTCTTCTGCCTAACCAAATTAACTAATTAATAGATGCAGGAGACGGGACCTACGGTTTATTCGTCCTTTTCCGAGAAGACTAGAATGTCTAAAGTATCCATTTCTTGATATTATAGAAAGGTAGCGCATTCTCCTCAGTTATTTTAAGACCTTGAGTGTTGGTCCGGCCGGGGCTCGAACCATCGACCTCGACCTCCCGCACAACAGTCCAGCGCTCTAACCAATTGAGCTAACCGGGAAAGAAATACGTCGCTGGAAAGGTGACACTTACTAAGAGATACGAGTCATATCTCTTGCGAGACGAGGCACAGCTGGTAAGAAAAGAAACATACTGTACCTAGCGAGATGTTGGATGCGAGAGGTGAGAAATCTCGCGACCAACGACATTTGTTTCGTTAGAAACGCGATACATCTTGTAAAAAACAGGACATCTCAAAAAATGTGCGGCATTCCGCGAGAATCTAGGCAGATCTCACTTGCTGGTGGTTGACAGTGTCTTTTTCAAAGATATAGATAAAATCAAAAACGCTTTCTTTCCCCTCAGACGGTCGAGTGGCTTCCCGTGACACACAAGAACACTATTCAACCTCAAGTCGCTGAGAAGGACGAAAAACCTCCTGAACAGGAACGCAAAGCCTCTGTGGGACCGCCCTCCAAAGCACGCGGCCAACTGAAGAAGATTCTCAGTCAAGTGTCGATCACGGCCCACCTTCATGTCCTAAGACCTCAACCTACCCCTGATGCCAGTCTTCCGCCGCCGCCTCCTCTTAGTCTGACCCCCTATCAGTTGGTGTCAGGAACGAATCCCTCCATCGCGGCAGCAGCGGCTGCTTCGGGCGGAGGGCTGGCGTCTGATGAGATAAACCTGAAGTTGCCATTACACGAGATGACGTTTGCTACTATAAAGCCTCTGTTGGAGTTCTTTATGACTTGTTATGCTGTTGAGATGGTGAGGAAAGGAAACAGTTGTACTTTTTAATGACATTTGCGAGCACAAAGAAATTATCTCGCAAATGAAAAGCCACCAAAAAAAAAAAGAAAAAAACCACCAACTATCAAACAAAACAAAATCAAACAACAACAACAACAACAAAATACACTTGGTGTGTTTCCATCGAATTCGCTTCATGGTAGTAATGTTGGAAATCCTTTCAAACTGTGCATCTCTTTCTACGTGAGTTTTGACTCCTTTTAAGCAAAAATGTATAGGCATGGTATTAAGTTAGTTTTCTCTATTAATTAGTTGATCCAATATCAAATTCCCCAAACTAACCTGGTAAGAATTTATATGGCAACCAGTAAGGAAAGTAACAGTTCCCTGTACTCTAATGAAATTTTGTTTGTAGGACATAAATCAAATCAACACTCATGCAGATGAAATGGATCTCTTTACTATGGTCTCAAGAAGATTCAAGAAGGTCTTTTCCAAACAAGAACAAATGAGAACTTTCCCCGTGTACGATGCTTCCATCGAGGTTAGTCAAATGTGCTGAGTACCGCTCAAAAGTAAGTTGACAGTCTTGACTCGAAACACCGATCCTCGCTACTCGAAACTATCGAGGCTCGAGTATCAAGGATCGAGAATCGAGGATCGAGCCACTCGAAGAACTTTTCAACGATTTCGATCTGCAGTTTCGAGAAAACGATTTAATTATTGCACGCAAAACAATAGTAAAGGACCAGGTGTAATCGCTTCCGTTAAAGCTAAATGTTACCGTTTCAGAGAGAAGCTGCGAAATATTTTATTGTTTGATAAACGTCTCCGTGATTAGTTCCTTTTAAGACGTAATAAAAGTTAGCGTTTCAGTTTAGGATAAGACCTCGCGTAATCAAGATCGTTTCTAAACTAGAAGACAAGTTAGACCGTAATCCTCGATAAAGTAGTCAAAAACCGCGAACGTTGTTGACCGCTTCGATATAAGAACGTCTCAAAGAATAGGAAAGGAATGAAGAAAGAAAAGATCCTTTATTACACGACTCGGGGAGTCAGAGGGCCAATAACTAAAATCAACCAATAAAAATGCTCTATTGCCGGTCAATATTCTCTCAGTATTGGACCGGGCACTGTCCCGAATGATATCGCACTTTTGTCCCTTTGAACTTCAGTCGTATAATAAATCTCTTATTAACCAAGCTTTCTCGGGACCGTACTGGAAGAATATCGGCCCTCGGTCTTTTTTGTACGGACCTCGCTGCGCTCGGTCCGTGCTGTCAAGACCTCGGGCCGATATTCTCCCAGTACGGCCCTCGCGCTTGGTTAATAAGATATATATATTGGTTTGGTGTTTATCGCATGCGCGTGTATCAACCGGAATCGAGTGCATATTCTAACTCGAAAGGAAAGAGAGCTCAACCAAGAGCTCAAAATGCAGCTCTTCTTTAAACACACAGACAGCGCGCACACATGCAAATACAATTAGTTAATGCATCCGTATTAACACAAGCGTCCCTAGCTCACATCTCGTGGAAAAGCGAAAGACTATTCCGTGAAAGCGTCGCGCGTTGTGGGACGCGGTGTTCAGTTATGCGAAGAACCGTTGAGAGTTTGAATGCGTTATACGGCATAGTAAAAGGAACGAAATGTGGTCGATTTACAACACTAGATATTCTGAAATATGAACGTTTAACACGCAAGACTGATAAAACTTACTCATTTCCTTTGTGTCCATGGTGGTTTTTGGCGACTGCAAAGGCGTTGGTTATGCGATTTGTGCTGTAGGGTTTGCGAATGTAACTGTCTGTTGCTGCTCTTAACAAAGGAAGTAATATTCTTATAGAAGGGTTTTGATAATGTGTGTCAATGGTGAGAAAAATTCTACAACTCTCGCTCGCTAGGCATTTTGAGTCCAAATCGTAACTGAAGAGGAGAGTCTAGTGTGATACGGCAATGACTTCAACCTGACTGAATGTTACAATTAAACATTCTTTTAAGAAGTAATACAGAAAGAATTATATCCATTCAACTTGTAATGCAGTGGAAGGCTTTATTCGTTGAGAATTTTGTCAGAAGAAGTTTCTCTTTGATGTATCCATTGCTTTTGTTTTACAGGAGTTTGGAGATAGTAAAATAAGAAGCGAAGGAGCCTTGCACACTTTCAAGCAGCAGTCGAACTGGACTTCTTTCAACTCTCTGAGGTATTGAATCTCAGCTCTTTTTTAAAATAGAAAATTAAGTGAAACGAGTTCAAGCAACCGGTAGTGACCCACCGTCCTGAAATCTTCAACGCGTTTGAAATAAATAATTTTTCTGTGGCTGTATCCGCAGCGAGAACCCCGTTTACTCGAACCGTTGTCCCTTTACACCCAATTATCAGTATGCATATTCTCCATACTGTTCTCTATACATTTCCTAAGGTGCTGGCAAGGAGAATCTGTCGATCAATCTGAAGTTTTTTTCTGGTGGTGTTCATGTGCTTTATTCTTGAGATCTTGATGTTTGATCATTCAGGGGTGAAATTGTAAGGATATATCAGATACTTGTCTTTCTTAGAAGTCAAACGGCTAAAAGAAGCTACAACAGCTACACAAGAGAACGGAAAAAAATTGGCACCAAGATGAACATATCCCCTCAGTTCGTGAACAAATGTATGGGTGTGGTTTAAGGATTTAAACAGATTTTAAGTTACTGAATAGATGTAAAGCTCAAAACTACTGGTGCGAGATAAGTGGAGTGTGCGTTACATGATAAATGGTTGGAAATGCTCTTTTGGGAATCGGCTAGAGGATTTAGTTAAGCGAAATCGATTTAGCAAAGGTTACCTATTTGTCGCATTATTTTACAAGTGCTAGTATCGAGAAAACTGACGAGAATCAGCAGATTTAATGACATTGAATAGGAATTTATAAAAGTTCATTAACAGATCTGCTCTACCAATACGTGAAACTGGCTTATGTGAATGCCATTGTGTTACTTTGCTTTCTTGCAGGCCAGAGCAGGCCTCGGTTCAAGTTAAGGCCATGACAAAGCTGAAGCATAAAGGCAACATTGATGAGGTAATGCGACGCAACTATTTCAGGTTCTCATACTGTGACATAATTAACAAGTGGTAAACACCACAGCGTTTACTATCGAGTTATGGATGCACTTGGGAGGTTGCTAAGCTCGAAAGAAGGGTATCGCCTCAAGCGACTCTAGATTCTTGCTTGTTTATCATTTGTTTTATGACTTTAAAAAACAATTTTGTGCGAAACATTTGCTCACTCAGCAACGAATATCCATGGACAAATAGTAGACACTGAATTGACCAATCAGAGTGCTCGCTTTACGTTATTTTGTTATAATAGTATCTTCTCTCTTATCCTTTTAGTTACTTAGAGCTCATTCACGTTTCCTTCACGTACAAGATGGCCAGGTGAGGCTAAATTTCTGAAAAGAATGAACTATAATTGGGTCTGCATTCACAAGACGATGATATTATTTCCCATCCCTGAGCTCGGACGTTGATTTACCCTTTTTATATCATGTCCCGTGTTGTGTCGATGCATGTACCTGTAGAAAGTTATCTGTAAATTGGATGTTTGCAATTCAAATGGGTACCGTATTTCTATGATGACACCAAATACCGCCATAGCATAACCATTTTTCATATTTAACCATTGTGAGCGATTGGTATTGATAAATGACTGATAGTTGTATTGATGTTGGCATAAGAACTCAATTTAAAGCAAGGACTGACTGACTCATCTAGGACCTCACAACGGTTATAGAATAGTGTTTTTTTTCGAGCAGCTGTTGTCTTCTTTAAAACTTTTTTGTGCTTTGTGCTTACCCACAGGCATGGGACCTTACATGTAACTTAGCGCTGAGTTCTTTGTTAATATCGTTGAAAAAAATGTTGATTTTGATTCAATCGCTTCTTTAGAGGATACTATCATCATTAAAGGAACATGCCAAAGCTGTCTTGGAGCCGCCAACGCCTCTTCCAGCAGCTGTAACGACTTACCATACCAAGAATAACACGGCTGCAGTATGGAAACGGATTTTCAGCTATGCTAATGTGAGGTAAATCTTTGTTATAGTAACCCCTTAATTTTTCCCGCGATGTAAAAGCAGCATTACACGTGGTAGTTGAGTGACCCATCCACAAAACTGGGTGAGATGTGGCTCCTTAGGCGCGCTCGTGAGGCAGTGTGCGGTCAGCAACGCTAGGGAATGTAAGCTTTTTTTTTGTATACTTTAAAATGGGAAATTGTCTACAGGTGCCTGAAATGAATTAGCCCGCCTGCGTCGAGAGATTTTTTCGAGAAAAGGCCCATTTCCTCATTTGCATGAGTAACTCATAGCTTTCACTCCTTTCGTTTCTTGAATTTGCCAAATAGTTTGAGCTCCAAGGATGATGTTCTGGAGTTCGACACGAAAATCAGTGAAGATGACATGGGAGGCAATAGTAACTCCACGGGAGAGTTTGATTTGGGTACTGCGGTTGAACTTCTTGGCTTGGATGACGAAGATGCTAAGACTCAGGCCAGTAAACTTCAAGGCGCCTACATGTCCTTCCTCCTTCTGAGGCACCTCAGACTTAGGGATCTACAGAGATCGGTGAGAAATGGTCCCTATTTAATTATTGTGGGAGTGGATATTTGTAAATAAACTTGTCCACCTAATTAAGCAGCTACAAGGGGCCTGCATGCCCTCGGTCTAAGGGATCTCGAGTAAGGTGATAAATGGTCTCCATTCAAATAATGTTGTGGAAGGGGAATCTTTTCTAACGATCGTGTTTAAGTGATTTATCCGCAACAGGCGTGTATACCCCCTCTCACATCTAAGGTACCTTACAGAAAGGGATTTTTAGAGATCGGTAGGAAATGGCCCTATTTCAATACTTTTGGAGGAGGGAGTCCTTGTCACTATGCGTATCCAAATTATTTAGTGTTAGGAAAGTTTCTAGTGTATTCAACCATCAGGAACATGATTTGTATGTCGGACAGTTATCATTAAACTTTGCACGTCTATTCGGCTGTACGTCTATTCGGCTGTACGTCTATTCGGCTGTAACAACTAAGACTGAAAAAGTTAAACTGTTTTTCCCACATAACAAGATTTCATTTGACTATTTCTCGTCTAGTGCCTTGGCATACTCAACTACTTCAAGTCAACTGAAAGAACTTTAACGATTAATGACGGTGGCTTATCACTAGAAGGAGGAAAACAAAAAGCATCCAAGTAAGTCACATCAGTGGGAAAACTGTTGATGAGTACATTCAAAAAGTGTTTTGTTCATTCTCGATATCAGCTCGCCCAAACGAGATAAACGTTTAAAATCTGTATACAGTATCATGTACATCTGGAAGAGAAGTGCCGTGTTGAAAACTCCCTTTACTATGTTGATCATGACTTGACAACTGCGTCAGTAAATCGATCGCTTCCCTGATGGGGCTTTTGAGGACCAATCTAATCAACTATAGTTTCTAATCAACATAGATTGGTAAGAAGTTCTAAGTGAGAAAAAAGTGAGAAATTTGAAGGTTTACCTTTTATTTTTGTGACGTTTGAAATGCTTTTTGAAACACAGCTTAGCGGGAATTTTTCTAACCGGGATCAGGACCCCTACCCCTTCCTTTTCCACTACCCTCTTATCATGTCAGAATACTCAACGAAAATAAAGATTAAAAAAAAAAAAAGAATGGGAACTAGACGGGAGACAGACCAGGCGACTTCCTATACTTCTTATAGGGTGCATCTAAGAAGTTGAACTAGCGGCAAGCAAGAACAAGTTTTATTCACAATTCTTAACTTCGAGAGGAAAAAAAATCCATCATCCACACCTTGTCATAAGTCTTTTTGTTGCACATCACGTTCTTGATGACTGTTGCTTACCATTTCAGACATCAAGTGTTCCATGGCGGTGGTATATCAGGTGTTGGATCGCATCAATACGTTCACAACACCCCGGCTGACTACAGGTAAAGCCAAAGGGCTAACGCTCGAAACGTCAGCTTTGAAACTCTTTATGATATCCCATTTACATTATCAACTCAGTTGATAAAACCAAAATTAACTTGGTTATATCAACTAAGTTGAAATTGTAAATTAGCCACCGTAAAGAGCTAAAAAGCTGACGTCTCGAGCGTTGGCCCTTCGTCATTCGCTCTGACGAAGGGCTAACGCTCGAAACGTCAGCTTTTGAACTCTCTACGGTGGCCAATTTACAATTTCAACTTAGTTGATGTAACCAAATTACCTTGTTACCCCCACCGTCGCAGCACCACAGTCTCTTTGGAAACTTTCACCCTTTATTCAAAACCAAAATTACTTTGTTATGCTCTCCCACCAACGCAGCACATAGTTTCTTTGGAAATTTTCACCCTTAATTCAAAACCAAAATTACCTTATTATGCTGTCCCACCGACGCAGCACCATGGTTTCTTTAGAAGCCTATCCGCCCCAACCCTTTCACTCCCAGATCTCATTAGTAATTCTCATTACTGTCTGCCATACAATTCTTATCATGGTAGTCACTGTTGATATTTTTCTTTATTCTCATCACTTGTCTGCTTGACATTGTATTGATATTGTAAGGAGAAATTCTGTCTTGATCACTCCTGGCACTGTAAGGGTTAAGAGGTAGTTTTGTTATCGGTCATATGTTTTCAGGCCTGAGGGCCTGAACATGTTTAACTAGGAACAAGTCTTTTTGAATTAATAGAAAGTATGGCTGTACTAGTAAGACTTTTAAGACTAAAGAGTGTGTGTGTGTGCTGTTGTTGTTGTTTTATTTTTTTTTTTTTTTTCACTGCTTCTAAATCAAAGAAGCGGGAAGTAGAAGCTTTTTTGAGTGATCAGCGTGATTATTTTTACTTTGCAGTGCGATTTATTGCAAAGACAATTCTTCTATATTTTGATTTAATTCCTTTGAAGGGTTGAACAGTCTGAATTCATGGAGTTTTCAGAGGTGAGTGTTTCTGTGCTTTAGCCAGACTAGCGCTCATAAGTAGACTAGTTGTTGCAGCACCTACACGTGCGTAAAATGCGTTCAAGATGGCGGATTTACGCGCATATTACGCGTGCGTTACGTGAGCGTAAAATGTTTTACACGCACCTCAAATTACACGCAGTCTACGTGTAATTTGACTCTATAGAAAAATTCATTACTTGACGAGGGAATTCCGCATTAAATTGCACGCGAAAACCGATATCGCACGAATCGCGAAGCGATGAGTGCGATATCGGTTTTCAAGTGCAATTTAATACGGAATTCACGAGTGAAGTAATGGATTTTCCTTGAATCGCATAACTGAATAGAAATGAGAAAAGAAAGGAAACAGCATTACTCAAAATTGTTATGTTTACGTAGATGCGAAACAATATCACTTAGCCTGGTTTTCAACTCGCAGTTCCACGCTAAATACCTTGCTTCGTTAACCAATCAGAATACGAGATTTATTTCAATGATGCGACTCAAGTAAAAATTTTTCTCTTAGCAGTGTCCACGAATCTAACAATGAAAGTTAGACTCTCAGAGTCTGTATTGCAATTTCTGAGAAATTTAGCCCTGCTTGTGTACTTTGATTTAGACTTTCAATTTGTTCACTCAGTTCAAGCAATCGCACGCGACAGAAAGGTGAAAGTAATATTAAAGGTTAACATTTCGTTTAAAACTACGTGCGTATAAGGTATCAGTGTTAGCTTTATAAGTTATGTCATAATTTTGTAAATTACTTTAGTAATTTTTTTATATTGTGTTTGAGTGTTGTATTCTAAAGAAGAAGTTACTAGCGAATGTATAAGGAGACGAATATTAAAGAATAGAATGTTTGTAGATGTTAATGGTGGGGGGTTATAGCTATCTGATAATAAGAAAAAGCTTAGAACTGATAAGTTGAAAGGAATCGCTGTTTAGAAAAAAAAAATGGCATTTCTGAAATATTTTCTTTCTTTTCGCATCTCTGGTGTTTTAACAATTTTAGCCTGTGTTAAACTTTTTCCCAGGTTGAAAATCATGATGACTTCTTTACTACCGAGGAAGGTCGGGTTCATATTCAGGATCAAAGAGGATACTACATCTTATACGATACGGCGCTTGCAAGCTTCAAGTAAGTGCATTTTTCGTCAACACCCGTGAAAGGTAGCTTACGAGTTGTTCCTAATTTTTTCTTTCCTTAAAAAAGACTATAGGAGGCGCGGCAAAAGACAAGCAAAGTTTACACACGTTTAGAGGCTTTCTTGTTTGTGTGTTGTGGCATTTTAATGTTTTAATGTTTTACAACAGGGAACTGGAGACAGAACTTCTTCTTGTGGCCACCCATTTCCTTCAAAAAGACAAAGATTTGAGGCTGCCTAGAAATCTGAAGGTTAGTTTCTAGAGCGCTAAAAATCATCATCCCTGGTAAAATAGAAAGATTTGATAATGTTTTTGTGCCTATGTTAGTTTCAGGGAGATCATATTGATCTGGCAGCGTATGGACATCAGCAAGTGGACAGATTTGCTGTTCTTTTGGATTTGTGGACAAATGAAGCTGCATATTTGGAAAACAAGAGACAGGTAATTGCCCGGATAAGACAATCTATATAAACCTGCAGTATTTAAAAGCAGTGAAAAGGGCTACATCTACACCATTTAGCTGACAGACATGTTGGCTTCATGGTTAGCGCGCTGGACTTAGAGTGGGAAATGTTGAGTTCAATTCCTGGCCGTTATCTTCGAGTTATCTTATTAGGGATCTTAAGTAAACCACAATGGCAATGGCAACGAGGACGTGATAGAACAAGAGAACTAGTTGGCAAAATAATAGCTGTGCACGTGCATTTAAAACTTTGTACACTTCTTAGCCATCTTCTGCCAAACAACAAAGTGAAATCATCAAAACGTACGTGGTCTGAGAATTGAAACACCGACGCTAAATTATTCAAGTTTAAATTTGGAACCCAACCCCGCTCATATACATGATGCTGAAGTTAAGGTGTGGCGCCGTAGAATTAGCCCTTCACGAAATTCTTGTTATAAATTTAAATTAATTTTTTAATCAACGTTTTCTTTGCCGTTGTCGTCATGACTACTTAGGCAGGGCCCAACACTAACGGTAACCAACTAGCCACAGACTAGAAGAAATTCAGTTTTGGCTGGTGGTTTTGGATTTCCACCAACCAGTTTGGCTAGTAAACAAACTGAAATTGTGGTAACATCTAAGTTTTCACTAGCCACTTGGCTAGTGAGTAAGTTGAAAAGTTAGAGTCGAGCCCTGCTTAAGCGTCCATATTGAGCGTAGTTCGCGCTTTCGTTTTGAAGCGTTACTGTAGCTTTGAAGGTTACAGATGTATGGTGACCCGTTTATTTTTGTACTGGTTGCCAGAGGAAGCAAGTCAAACTAAAAAACAAATACAGATTTTTTTAAATATAGAATAAAATTTGAGAGTTCAATGAAATGTAACTTACAATTCGTAGGGCATTCCATACATCTTATAGACCTTTACGTTATCTCTGGCTGACCGTTATTTTAAATATTGGGTTCGTCGCGTCTTTAAATAAAAAGAGGGGTTGGTCCCCAGACTCCCTGGTACAACGCTCTGGCGCAAAATCTATTAAACACTAAGTGCAAATCAGAGCGAAAACCTTCAACACCACAGTTCCCGTTAAAGACAAACTACTGTTTGAAGACATTTTTATGGTCTTTTAATCTTTTATTCATTTACTCGTTTTTCCAGCTTTTGGATTGTTACCTGGAAGCTTATCATCATGTCTTTGACCCAAAAGAAAAAAAAAGGCTCGCTCAGGTTTGTTAAAGTTCAAATGACCTTAATTTTCTATAAGAGAGATCCCCAGTATATATTTTGTTTGTTTGGTTGTTGTTGTTGTTGTTGTTTTTTTTTAGTCGTTTGGATAGTTTTTCTAAATTTCATGGAATGTTTTCCTTAGAATTTATCAAGATAGTCATGTATATGAACATAGATGTCCATCAATATTACTGATCGGGACACTGATAAGGATTACGTTGGGAAATTTGTAGGTGATAAATTTTTCAAGATAGACATACTGTGTCAAAGTTCATTTGATAATTTTTTTCCTTCTCAGATTATGATTAACGTGATGTACTCGAGACCAAGATACGATTTTTCTGCTGACTACTTCGTGAAGACGTATCGAGCTGAATGTGTCTGTCTGCGACTTCACAGCAACTTAATCAAGTCAATTCTCGACAAACAGGTACAGTATGGAAACCTTTATTTTGCTTTACATTGATTCAAGCGACACATCCAGTGAAGAGACGCGAGGGAGTTTAAGAAAACCACGGCGGCAACAGCAACGGGAACGTCACTAAACAAAAAGGTTTAATGAGCAGAACAGTGGCTATGCACGCGCCTTATAGAGCACGTGCACGTGCCTTGTAGAGCACGTGCACGTGCTCTATAAACTTCTTTGCGTCCTCTGCAAATGACCAAATTTTGCGTTGTCTGGAGAACGTGAACGACGACGGCTAACTCTTTTAAATTTAAACTTCTGTTTTAATGCTATGTCCCACTTTCAGTTTCGAGATAGTTTTGACAGCGAGAAACAAACTGAATGACTTGGGAGTATCGTGAGATTCGTAAAATATAAGTTTATTTTTTTAACCGACGTTGTCCGGCGCGTCGCCGTCGTTGTTCCTTAAACTCCCTGATGACTTGTTCCGCCTGTGAGAGTTTCTGTTAGAGTGCCTGGCTTCTAATTTCTCCCCACAGTACCCCCCTTGATACCGTAAAGGTTATGGTGAGTGATCACCTATGTAAGAAGCTCCTGACTTACAAACGAATTATTTTTGTCAGTACCAGAAAAGTGTAAAGAGAAAGATGTGGAGAAAAATGAATACTACAATAAGGGTGTAAAGGCTGCAACTACACCGAACAAAATCTTAAAATTGCGTTGTGTAACATGCAAGTTGATTTGTTGATTTGCAAACGAACTTAAAGAAAGATCATAAAGTTGTTTATTTCATTTTCAGATTGACGACGAACGAGAGTACATTCAGAAAGTTTCTAGGGAAGATACTTCTAGTACGTTGCAAATCACTATTTGATGTGAAAACTTTATTATTATGATAAGCTTTTCGTAGGTCATGCTATTATTTGACAGGGAATGTATTTATCTCTTCAGCACTTTATATACTTGGTTTAATGAAACAAAGACATGTTCTGAGTAAATTTCACAATAACACGCACACACACACACGCACAAAAACACAAAACAAAACAAAACAAACAAACAAACAAAACAAAACGGCTGCCAAAGGATGAAAGATTAATTTTTGACCTAATGAAATGATTTCGATAAGACGATAATCTTTTTTTGGTTTATCTATTACAGCATTGTTTGGTCTTCCACATCGGATCATTCCTCAGCAGCATATTGCGGTGAACACCAGTCGGTGAGGAAACTGATGCAGATTTTAAGCCATTTTAAGGATCATTTAATTTGTTATTCGTCGAAGACAGTTTACTTCTGTGTGTATACAATATTTTTATGATAAGCTAAACTGCACATGCATTTTGATCGGTTCTTTATGGTTATCACAGACGCATATATTACGTCACCATGACCAACATTTTTATTTGTTATCATATTTAACAATGGTTAACACCACAGCGTACACTATTGAGTTATGTATGCACGCGGGAGGTTGCTTAGCACGAAGTCAATCAATCAATGAATCGAAAGAAGCATAAGAGTCGCGCTGGGCGATAGCCGAGAGCGACTCCAGCTTCTTGAGTGCTTAGCAAACCACCCATAGTGCATCCATAACTCAATAGTGTATGCTGTGGTGTTAACCATTTCTTTTACATGTATAACTTAACATTAATACATTGTAGCAAAAGAGTTCCCTTTAATTTAACAAATCTTACGTGACCAGAAGAAACAAGCGCGCGCGGAAAACTTGTCTTTGTATTTGCTCTCGTCAGCAGTGTACACCCATGGGCAAATGGTGGACGCTGAATTGACCAAACCAGTTGCCTTCCTGCTGCAAACGTTAATGAAACCCCTGACAGACGCACGGCAACATGGTATCTTTTTCTCGTTCAGACTTATTTGCTGTCAGTAGGCCTTTCCGTTGCGAGTTCCCTTCTTCACAGGTGCTTCCCCTACTATGTTGCCTCTGTGATACAGGCGCCTCTGGGTAGGCACCAGTGATGAATTGTTTTACAAGCATGCTGTGCGATACACTTTCGCTGGAAACCTTCTCTTTGTAGTCTAAAATGCCATTCAACAGTAATGCATTTATCAGAAAGTAACTATGAATGGATTTCATCGCAGACCCGCTCTGAGGTACGTCTACATGTTGGAATTCCATCCATCTCTCGGTCTAGCCAGCAGAGTATACGAGGCAATGCAGAATGCTTTAAAGGTATGCCTCTAATTTGCATGATGTATTTCTTGGTAGACCTTAAGAGTGCTGAGCTGTGCCTTTAAAAAAGCAAATAAACAAACAAAACTCACTTGGTCATGCATTTATGGATTACTCTTGGAAACATTCATCTGGCAGTCCACGATGCACGCTATTCATCGAGACTTACTAAACCTTCATTATGGTGAAAGATGCTCTTACAACTCTATGAAAAACTGTTTGGTTTTATTTTGTGCCAAATAGGTTCTAAAAACTAAGGTGTCAACGTAACCTTTGCTCACCAAGTTTCGTCAACATATTGAATTTCATCGATGTCGTCATGTTTGCTTCCTTAAACCTTAACTCCCAGAAGTGATTAAACTGTAACTTCTCCCTATAATATCCATACATGATCCGGCAAACAGGTAATGAGAATACTCAAACTTATCAGGTAGAAGTTGTTACCTTGATTGAACACCAAATTCTCATAAGCAATTGACAAAGAAATGCGTAGCAGCTTGAGGGGAGAATTCATAATCAGATATTGGGAGTTAAAGAGTTAAACCCTGGCATTTCGTTTTTTTTTCTTAATATTATACCGGTACAATACTGGTGCAACACCAGTACAATACTGGTACAATACTATTACAATACTGTTACAATACTAGTACAATATTGGTTCAATTTTCATGTTTTTTTTTGTTTTGTTTGTTTTGTTTTGTTTTTGTTTTTTAGATTCGAGAGGATACCTCTTATTTCTACTATGATCATTTTCCAAATAAGTGAAACATCTTGTTTCTTATCAGATGTTTATCCAGATACACAAACCCAAAAGCACAGGAGAGATGATTTCACTGGAACGCCGCTTATATGAAGTAGCACAAAAGGAATGGGACAGTCAAGAACCAACTGGCCACTCGTTTGCACAGCAGACACAGAAAGACGTAAGTACCAAAGCCTGAAGAACAAGCGGTTGTGCCACTGCGCATTCCACAATGATAACATTTTCATTTTCTAAAAAGGTTGATCATCGAACTTCCTATATATGCTTTTAGTCAGGTACTTTCTCCGTGACATACAGAACTTATTCTCAATATACAATCAGTGTGCAAATATTTAACACCTTAATATTGTTCTTTTATCTCAGCTCTTTTCTGAAGTATTTGTGGAAGATCCTATCTTTGTTTGTGAAGTTGCGCAGTCCCTGGTAAACCAAGCTTCTAATTCCAAAAAAGGAGGGCGAAAGTCTGTTAAAGAAAAGCAAAAGATTTTAACAGAAACCTGGTCAAAACTGTTGGAGGTGAGCAATGTGACTGATTAAGTATCTCGTGAAATCTTCAATGGGTCCCAAAGAATCACTTATGCTTTCCATGTCCCTTGAAAGTGGAAAACTCTCCTTTATGGTAGCTTAAGTGATCCGTCATCTCTGGAAGATCATTCCTTTTCCCTTGACTATTTCAGGTTATAACGTTAAGACACAGGCTTATAACTGCTGCACAGGAAACAGATGTAGTCACTAAGGTATGTGTGTTTTTTTGGACAACGACAAAAGCATTCATCTCTTCTTTAACACCCTATCGTAGCAATCTTCGGATTTGCCCATAGTAATGTGGATCATGGCCAAAGGCCACCCAATTACCATGTTAAGAACATTCTTGCTGAACTCACAACGAAATTAGGTTGTTGAGTCAAATTCCGAGCCAAATCGTACTTGCATCACACTTAAACCCTCCCATCACTGAGACTTGCGTCAAGTCAGAAATTTGCTCCTATTGAGCTCGGTTATGATCACTTTTAAGGAGTTAACAATATTTACCTTTCCGCAGGCATACAAGCGACAAGCCAAAGAGATTGGATTTGATGAATACCATGCGTTTCTTCGTGCCGTATCGTTTGACTTTGCACAGGCAAAACCAGATGCTGAGCTACAAAATGTTCTCATTACCGTGGTACAAGAAGACGATAGTAGGGTAGACAGGTGATAACACAACCCTTTTCGTCATTGTTGTACTGGCTAAGTCAAGTCACATTTATTCAGAACGTTCCTAACCGAAGGTCCCAGGACCAAAACCGAAGTAGCTGCGACTGCCAATCGGAAGGAAGGAAAATAACCGAAGGACCAAATCATAACTCAGTGTCACTTGATCTACCGAATATTTTAAAATGCGCTGAAGAGTCGCGATTGTGATCAGTTTTGCATCTGCCATCTTAGAAGGATGGCGTGAGGTTTGCAGTTCAAAGACCCTAGTATGTAAAACCAAGAGAATCCTGAGTTACATTTGAAACTCGACTCCAAAAATGAGAGGAAGAAGAGGAAAAGCAGTACTTCTGTTTTTAAACTTTTACGTAATAATTTTATTTCAATAGTGGCTTTTTGTTCATTATGTTAATTCTATGTAAAGGATAGGTTCTCAATGTCTCTAATTGAATGCATGTATCCTGGGTTATTCTGAATTGCACTTTCCTTCCTTTTCTCCTACCCTATCTGGAATTCAAACGTTTTTTTTTCTTTTGTTAGATACACACCAGCATATACTCCTCTAGCCATCCAAGAATTGGATGAAAAGCATTTGGGCACCTTCAGCTTTCGCACAAGAGAAGGACTGTTGCAGGTTTGTTAATAACACAGCCCTAAAAACAACTCAGCGAGAAAGTAAAAAAAAGTAGAGACAAAGCTCTTTAGGGCTTGAGCGAGATCGAGGTCCAAACTTATAAGACTGTCTACACTTCATGAAACAGGTGTCGAATTCTGTCCGAAATTATACTCACTATTAACAGATCGGACCTTGTTAATCACTCCTACGATCATAGACCGACTTGGACTTTACTCAGTTCAATTACCATTAGCAACCACACATGTCATCAGAATCCCTTTATTGCAGATCATGTCAGGAACAGGGGTGGAAAAGTTACAAACGATCCTAATGGCTCAGGTAAGTACGAATGAATTTCTCAAGCAGAAACATAAAGCGAATTATCAATTTATTATACTAAACTGATTATTTTTTTCAAGTTATCTCCCTTTCGGTGCAAGCGTTGAATGGATATCTCCACTTCCATGCATACTTGTTGAATGTCTATAAAGTATGCTCAATAAATTATTATTATTATTATTATTATTATTGTTTACCGTGTGATTTTTAGATTAATCGTTTTCTTACATGATTTGATTATAATGTAATTACTTTGAACACCTCTAGTATTTTACTAATTGCTTTGCGTATAGGTTGTTCACAAGAATCTTATTATTGCATCCATTCTTCAACTCGACGGCTGTTCTAAAATCATCAAAGCTGCAAAAGCGAAGGAAGCAGAAACCGAGAAAAGGTATTCGTCCTGAATTATAGTCATGAATAAAGCTGCAAGATGAAAAATATCATAAAAGTGCTTTGTTTAACGTTGCAAATCCCAAGGGAAATTTAAGAGCCAGAGGAGGTAGTTAACAAAGTGGGCAGAAAGATCATCGCAGATTTTTATCTTTTAAACTTCGGAGATAAGATTGTGGTGTATATTACTTTGAAAAGTTGACTGTGTCGAGTCAATTCTCGAAACTATCGCGAATCGAGGATAGAGACGCTCGAAGGACCTTTCGAGGATCTAGATCCGCAGTTTCGAGGAAGCAATTGAATTAGTTCTCGCAGGCAAAACAAAAGGGAAGGACAAAGAGCTTAACTCGCGGCTTCAGGACAGGAGCGTTTACATATATGCAAATATTTCTTTTTAAACAGGATTCAAATGCAAATGCTCAGATCGTCAACTTTGGATCTCTCTTCTTACGGTAGTCAGTTCACATTATCAACTCAGTTGATAAAGCCAAATTATCTGGTAACATCTCGCATCAAGCAAGTTATTTGAATCACCAAAACTGTTTCTTTTTTTATTTTAATCAGTATTTTTGAGGACTTTAATTTCTTAACCATTTTGTAAACGGTTCTACAGGGTAAAATATAGTGACTGAAATGTCGCTTCAAATCTACTTACACGAAAGAAGTAAGCAAAACCTGAACCCAAACAACATTTGTCCTTCTAAGCGATAACCTGACTCCCTCAACATGTGATTCGCTTTCAGTGCTGGATTGTCCCTAGGCTCCTCGCATGACACTTCCTTTGCTAGTCGGCCAAGTTCAGGCGAGGTAACGTCTGCTCATCTTCCATCATTCTCCACCAAGAGACTGGACCGAGAGTTTGAGCGTAAACTTCAGGAGGTTTTTGTATCGGTACAGTTGGAGAAGGTGCGTCGCAAAATAGGAAAATTTCTTTACTAATACAATGGAAACTCGATTTAACGAAGTGCCAAGGGACTGGGGAAATTGGTTCGTTATATCGAGGGTTTGTTATATCGAGGTTTTGTGGCATACATTTTACTGTAACTTTAGCCGGGCTGAAGCTGTATCGTTCGTTATACCGAGGACTTCGTTATATAGAGGTTCGTTAAATCGTGTTGTGTTTTTTTTTTTCCTGCACAATGTTTGATTCTGCCAAAAACACATTAAATTGTAACCCCATATTGCTTTTTCCTCGCTGGTCTTTCGTTTATGAACTGGAGATCTTTCCTATATTTTTGTAATCTGTCAAATATGAAATGTCGGCCCGAACTTTAGTTGAGTTTATTGACACTACACGAGAGTGTAGTGATGCAAGTCGCTTTGAGTGTTTTTTTTTTTTTTTTTTTTTTAAATACAGAGTAGGTGTGAGAGAATAAAACGAAACGGTTGTGTTTATCTTAAGATTTTGACTTCGGGAAACTAAACGTCTGCCACCGACAAGGTAACACTAACTGTAGCTAAGTAGCCACAGACTAGTAGAAATTCAGTTTTGGCAAGTGGTTTTCGATTTCCTCTAGCCAGTTTGGCTAGTAAACAAACTGAAATTGTCGTAACATTTAAGATGTCACTAGCCACTTGGCTAGTAAGTTGAAAAGTTAGTGTCGAACCCTGTACGGAGGCATCCCGAAAAAAATTTCCCGAACAGTTTCCCGGCAAAGAATAACACAGCGTTTTGTTGTTCCAGACGTTTTTGAGAGACAGAATGCTGAATGACTATATCCACAAAAAGGAACAACTGGGAACTGCCATGAAGAACATTGATGAGGTCATCAAGCTGAAAAGGTGATTTCAATCACTTAGTTTTACAAAGAAATTTGTGGGAAAAAATCAGAAAAACAGTTTGGCGGTGACTTTTGTTCAGAAACTGAAAGCATTAATCGCAGACGATGGGCGAGTGCTGGAATCGGCAGCTTTGGATCTCTCTCTACGAACGGTAGTCAGTTCACATCAACTCAGTTAATAATTTGTCAATCTATATGTCACGAACGTGAAACATGGAGTTCGCCATAAAGATCGAAAGGAAACCTTCCGATTACCCGTAGAATGTTTTGACATTGAATTGCCGCGAACTTATAGCCTCTGACGAAGGGTAAACGCTTGGAACGTGAGCTTTTAAAACTCTTCACGGTGGCCAGATTTCATCATCAACTGATCATGAGTTGATGAAACCAAAGTATCGTGTCATACTTCCCCACTGACGCAGCACCATACTTTATTTAATTAGAAACTTACCCTCTCCATTCATAAGATGTATTTCTAGATTAGTTTTTTTTTTTTATCCCTGTGTTTCTTCACTTTAGAAAACTAGTCAGGGATTTCTGTGAAAACCTTCACAAAAGAGTGTCGCAGTATTCCTTGCAGTCTCAGGTAATTATTTTATCCTGCAAAGTTCCCTATGCCGCATACATGCCTCCCCTGGGTGTGCCAGGTTATGGCCGACGTCAGCGTTTGTGGACGACCCTCTTGATGATGCTTGGCCGTTATGAGTTTTGGTATTCTCCATTTCCTGTACTCTTTTAATACTTTTTCGTTTTTTATCTTCCTATCTTACCGAAGTTGATATTTTGTGGTTGCCGCCACGTTGAAGATGGTGATGCCATTAGCAGAAACCTCAAATTTCCAGAAGTTACTTTTTTTTTTGTTAAAAGTTAACATTGGGGTGAAATGGGCAGAAAAGATCACAATAGGGGCCGACCATTTAACTCTTGAGGGTGGGGGGGGTGGGTAATTTTGAAAACAAATTTCCTGCAAGCGCTTGTTGGAAGAAAAAATTGCATGCAGCCCAAATGAAACAGAAAAAAAGAGCATTTAGAACGGAAAAAAATATCCTGCACATCAGATAGCTAAACAAAACATTTCTTTATGACCAGAAATCACCCATCCCCCCCTCAAAAGTTAAATGGTCGACCCCTCTCAAATTGTTCACGTAAACTATGTAAATCGCCGTAATTGTGGGAGACTCATCAGCTCATCAGCTCATCAAAATAGACACTGCGGGTGCGAACTGGCTGTGCATGGTTCATAGGTGTCTTTGAATGTCACTCAACACTGATGATAGTTATAACAAAGACTTTTATTTTAACCTTAAAGAGTGAAATAAGTTCATTCTCTAGTACTAGTCTTACTATCTATTGATTTTCTTTAATGCCTCTCCTGTATTCTGTAGATAATCGCTTATTCTGCAAGTCTATTAAATCTAATGGCGGACTTTCCGACCACGAGGTACTTATATTAAAATTGATTTTTTCTCTCTATTGTACCCGAAGTGATGATTTGAAATTTAAGACAAGAAAAGAAACTTAACAAACCCTATAGTTTTCAAATAAAGTCTCTGAAGTCCATGTCGTGACTTTTCCGAATGCGCCTCTACAAGAGTGAAACAAGCACAGTTTACCCAGTATGAACCATAGGAACTAAAAATAATCAATCACATTGGCATAACTTGGTTGAAAGTCCTATTTGGTAGGGGGCTGGCTAACCAGTTGGCTTTGTTTAAAGTAAAACCAAAGAGTTGAACTTTGGGCAACCGAAAACAAACGCTTGGAGCAGCAAGAAGGAGGGCTTTAATCCGGGACCACCGGATACAGCACGGCCGCGTCGTGTACTGGAAAAGTTCACACGAAGCCTCGACTTCGTGTACTTAACCGAACATATCAAACCTTGACTTCTTGGCTTCGTGACGGCTTTCTTACATTCGTTGTCTTTGTTTTCTTTGTTTTGTTTGTTTTATTTTTTTCTCAGAGATGCTCATTTTGTTATTGGTGAGGAGGATGAGAAGAAGTCGGAAGAAGATGATAACTTGGTTTCTGATCCCAAGTACGCCAGACATGACACCTTATTTTTACTTTGTAACTTTGTTTTAGTTTTTATCTTTTACGATATCTTATGCACAGCTTTAAGTGCCCTTTCGCGCTCCTCTTTCCCTCTGAAATGCTCGAACAGGCCAACTTGGAATAGGTGGATGTCGCCGAGTTTATTCATAGTTAGTTGAAGATTTATTTTGTACGTTCACATCATACGCCTTTTTTTAACCTCAGGCAATTCAGACCCAGGCCCCGAAGGTTGCTGTCGTCCGATGGCAAAAGTCTATTAAACCTCTGGTTTATTCCTCATTACACCGAGGTAAAGGGAAAATATTTAAAAACTGAAATATGATACTCAATTTAAAAGCTTTAAAAAATGATAACTTAACACCTCTTTGAATATCGATGGCCATACTGGTCTTTACTGAGCTCAACGCCTGTCTCACCATGCCTTTTTCAAATGTGTGTCGAAAGTGATCCGGGAATCATTGCTTTTCCTTTACTTTACTCTGTGATTGTTCCAAAACTCTCGCACCACTCTCTTGACCAAGCATGTAAAACCAAAACCAATCACGACTTGGTCACCGCGTTTCCCCGCGCTTTAGGCGGTTAGCTTGGTTTCACTTTGAGTTCTCTTTGATTCTCAAGAGTATTTTATCTTTCTGATTGGTCGCGACTTGCTCACCCACCTTTTCCCGCGCTTTGAATGGTTGGCTTGGGTTCATTTGAGTTCTCTTTGGTTCCCAAGGGTATTTTATCTTTCTTCTTATTGGTTGTTGTGATAACCTTGGGTTTGGTTTAACTACACTCGATCCAAAAGCTCTAAAATCAAGTGCACGATTTTAATTTTCAGGTAACAAGGATGTTTTCTAAAATGAAAGGAGGTGAAAGAAATGCAGCTCTCAAAGTGATGCTGGTGGGTTGTCCCTGTCATGATCTTTTTTTTTTTTTTTTTACCAACTAACTAACTTTACCTTTCTCTTACGAGTCTTTTATTCCCATATTTAGATCTCTTGTGGTCAAAGATGCATGCATGATCTACTTAAATTTTATTGTGATGCGGTACCTTTTTATTCTTGTTATCAGCAATTGATTTCATCGCTTCACGACATTTGTCAGTATCTCTGTGCGCATGCCCGCCTCGGTAGCTCGCATGCCCGACTTGGATCCCAGAAGCTAGAATTTTCAGGGGTGACCGCTGACTGGGGAGGCACCGAGGGCATCGGTGAGTATACAGTGTAGAGGAAGGCGTTAACTTTTAAAGAGCTCTTACCTCATTCGGATGCAAAACTAGACCCAGTGGTGACTTCGAGGGGTCTCTTGCATTTTCACGCGCTTTGTGTTCTAGTCATAAATCTGTGTTATTGGTTTAGTGACGAGGGATGTGCCATCTACAGTACCTGGGCACTGCATTGCAGCAAGCTAAGCTCTCATGAATCCCTGTGTAACCAAGGGAGCACGGCAGAATTTGTTTTCCCTTGATTTCGTGCGTCTTTCCCATATTTCGAGTCGCCATATTGCTTTTCCGCTTTTATCCGCTGACCGCTATGTTGAGCCGCGAAGCAGCGACTTTCCGAGGTTAATACGAATGAGCCCCGAAGGGGCGAGATGAACCGCGAAGCGGCGAGAGTAGCGGTTGGCGAATAAAAGCGGAAAAGCAACATGGCGACTCGAAATACGGGAAAGACGCCCGAAATCAAGGGAAAATAAATTCTACCGTGCTCCCTTGATGTAACGAAGTCTTCGAGATAATGGAACGTGTTTGGTGTTGCTATTGTTGTTTTCATGTTTTTTTTTCTTCCTATGAGATTGCGGGGACGAAAATTCTGTTACCTACTGCGTTTACCACCTTCTTTATTTCTTATACGATGAATATACGAAGTTCATATATTTTGAACTGCGGTTATAGATACGTATGATGCACGATCCTCGCAGTAGAGAGCGCTATTTATGCAATAGCGAAAATCAGACCTGAAAAATATCAGGCCTGTACGGGATTCGAATCACTGACCTCTGCGATACTAGTGCAGCGCTCTACCAATTGAGCTAACAAGCCAACTGGGATCATCACAGGTTTATTACAAATCAACTTAACGGCCTGCTCCCAGTTGGCTTGTTAGCTCAATTAATAGAGCGCTGCACTAGTATCGCAGAGGTCAGTAGTTCGAATCCCATACAGGCCTGATTTTTTTCAGGTCTGATTTTCGCTATTACATAAATAGCGCTCTCTACTGCGAGGATCGTGCATCATACGTATTTATTTCTTATTTCGCCCACGCTTATGGTGAAGACTGACGACCCAATAAAGTTCTGTTTTTCATACTGTGCTAGTTGAAGAGATTTACCACTTTTAACCCTTCGTATTTGAAAATATCCTACTACATATTTATCTCTTCACTTGTTACTTCAGGTGCTGAGTTACGCGAAATACAGAAACAAATAAACCATCTGGAAAACCCGCACGATCCTCAAGAGGTACGCGGACTAGATGCGATACTTCTCCTTACTGTGTGCCATGTATTTCGTACATTTTCAGTCCTCGGAATGTAGTGTCAATTTTAGAGCTTTGTGTCTCTTCACGTGCTTGCTTTTCCCTGTGCTGATATTGAAACCAGAAAGAACTTATCAAGCATGGCTTTTGAGAGTGAAGACTTACATTGAAGGAACGGGTCAGCAAACTCAGAGTTTCTTCTTACAACATTTTTCATCGCCTGTTTATGGAAGCCCAACTATTATACTTCTCTTTGTTGCAGGTTGCAGACTTCCTTGCCAAGCGGCGAGATAATATGTTCTTGGAGTTCGATATTTCCATCAGCCATTCAGTGCGTGACACTTTCCTATCTACTGGGAACGAAGCTGCTTACAAGGTTAGCGGTTAGCATATCTGCAAAAAAAAAAAAAAACAAAAGAGGATTTAGAGAAACGAAGAACCAAAGCGTTCTCAAGGCGTGATCAGAACATTTCCACATGTTCGCATCGCGAGGAGCCAAGTAAAACTCGAAGTAAATGCATTTGTACGAAGCCAGCCTCGGGGGCTGTATACTGCGGGTGGAAAAATTCACGATTGGTGTGTGTCTTGCATCTGATTGGCCGAGATAGGGACGCGCGGTTTTTGGATAAAACAAATGATATATGTCCGGATTACTTTCGACTCAGGTTGAAAATTGCTCAATGACCTTTTGGTGAGCCAATAACTTGGTAGATGGCCTACAAAATTGCCCTGGCTTTCCCTAAGTTTCTAGTTGTGTGTTTGTTTACTATCGGAAGATCATTGGATGGTTGTCTAACTCTTTCCAGTCTCTCACAAAGCCCTTAACGTGAAATCTATTTGAGTTCCTGTTGTCTTCTTGTCACAACCTCGTTCCCGGGGTTTTTCCCTTTTTGAATATTTAAAAAGGGAAAAGCCCTGGGAACGAGGTTGTTCTTGTCATAGTTTTCCTTGGTCCGATACACCGTTGCCAAAAGGTTGGATTTGAATTTCGGTTTGTTTGTTTATTTTGTATCAGTGTGTTTTTGACATTTAATCGAAATGAGCACTCCATATGACTTTAGACAGTGTTTGTTTGACTTCAAATAACTTAAAACTACGCTAACACCATGATTTTCCCTTTCTTTGCCTCTCAGAGCATAACGGATAACATGGAATTTGCTCTTCAGAACCTCAGTAATCTCCCCAGGTTTGATGTAATATTCATCTTTCTCCTCAAACCGATTTTGATTTTAGGTTTAAGACTAAAGAAAAAAATGAGGCTAAATGAAATGTAGGCCACGTTAAAACCGAGCCGGACAGCGGTTTCACCACTAAGATGTAAGGGGCCGGGGATGCTTTGCAGAGGCATTGCCACGGCTTTCCGTCGGTTTCCTTTTTTTCCCTCCCACTCGCCTAATTTTTGGGAAATTATCCATTTCACATACTGGTTTGTTGGTGTGTTGAGTTGAGAGGAGTCTGGAGGTACGTTATGGCCCAGTTACTATGGTGACTTCCTAATTGGTGAAGAGATTGGGCCTCCCTCTGTCGTTATCCTTATGGCACCACCCACTACAAAATTTCTTGTGCTGAAGATCGACTATATTTCTTACTTTGCCCTTTTTTTCCCATAGACCTTGTATCTATAATGCTCAGATCTCTTTGCCTGAGCCCTTTGAAGTAAAAGAACCTATGGCGAGAAGTCTTTATCCTTGGAGAACCTTCCTAGAAAGGTAAGAGATGCATTGTACAAAAGTTTATAGTTTCAAAAATCACTTTGTTGAGATTCTCTCGGAAAAGGATTGAAAAGAATGGATATTTGCTGCTTGAGGAGCCTAATTCTTTGATTTAATCTTTGCGGTTCAATGAAAGATGCAGGATTATTTACCACGCCTTGATGCAAATAAACAAATCTTAGGACTCGGGAAAAAATGGAAACGAAGTTAAGGTGTTTATTGTAATGTTCGCTAGGAACTATGGGATAGATTCTAAGAGAAATACCATCATGGCGTCCACATGTTTCAACTGTTGATTAAAATCGTTGTGTATCAGACACATCTTACTCTCAAATTTGTAGTCAAATGTACATACAGTTTACTTTTCACATTAAAAAAAAATACCTTTGTCAATCCATATGTTACGGACGTGGAAGATAGAGTTCGCGACAAGGATCGAACCGGGACCTTCCCATTAACCGTAGAATGTTCTGACAAAGAGCAAACGCTCAGAGAGTGAGCTTTAAAAATATTTTACGGTGGCCAGTTTACATTATCAACTCGTTTGATAAACAAAATTCTCTTGTATTACCCCCACTGATGCAACACCACAGTTTCTCTAGAAACTTACCCCGTTTGTTCTTGGCGAGGTTGGCTGTTATGATCAAGTACCGATGCAATACCAGAATGATATTGAGAGTTGAAAGTCAAGCAGAGCCATCCGTCCAGTATCAAATTGTAAGACATTTTATTTCAGGTACGGTCCTTTTCCAATGATGTACTGGCAGTGGGATCTCATTGGGGAGAACATGCAGTTGTGTTTGGCTGGATTGCGTGATGTGGATAGGTTAGTTGTCAGTTGTAAGTTGTAAATGCCGATTGACTCTGGGAGTTTATGCTTTATTTCCTATAAAATGTAGTATTTTGGAAAGAACTGTTTCAGTAATTCCTGGAAGTCATCCTTTTAGGATTTTTGGTCATGATATTGTCCATGAATTTCTTTTGCGTCAGCAGTTTGAAGCTGCTAGCCGTAAATAAAAGAAATTGTGAATAAGAATTTCCCAAAATACCATGTTCTATGCCTCGTTATATTAATTTTATCTAAATCGCCCATTTTATTAGTAAATCATGAATAGTCGAAAGTGATGCAGAGCTTTGTTCCCGTGATATAAAGAACTCAAGAAACCCATTATCTTCCTCTTTGCTCAGGGCTCAACACTAACTTTTCAACTTACTAGCCAAGTGACTAGAGACAATTTAGATGTCCCAACAATTTCAGTTTGTTTACAAGCCAAACTGGCTGGTGAAACTCGAAAACCACCAACCAAAACCGAATTTCTACTAGTCTGTGGCTAGTTGGGTACTGTTAGTGTCGAGCCCTGGTTATGGAACGTTACCTCTTCCAAATTCACTAAGATCATTAAAAATACAGTCGCTGTTTGGCTGTAAGAATAATAGTATATTAATAATGGGTGTTCTGTGACGCAGACATGTCGTGAATGGTGAAATCCTTGGGGTATCCCTACTTCTGGAAGATGTCCTCCAAAATGGCCTTCCAGAATTATTTTCACAACAACCAGACGACTCGGCAGCCTCCGGTTCCACAGGGCAGCGTTCCCGACCGAGCACGAGCACTTCCCGAAGACCTCCGAGCCGTCATGGCGACAAGCGGGACAGTAATGAAGATGAAGGAGGTGAAACCTCTGTTCCTGTGGAAACTGGTCCCTACGGAGACATCCCCAAGGGAGCGGTATCGTTTAGTACCAATCCGCAAGCGGCTGTCAAACTGATAAATTTCTTTCTGTTGGTGTGTTCCCGTTTGGAACTTCTTAAAACTGACTGGGGATGTAGAAAGCTTGGAGTCAACGAAATATCAACTTCTAGGCTCTACAGAACCATGTGGTAAGCCATCTATACCATGGATGATTCCCTTCATTAACAACGTGTTTCACATTAGCTGGTCTCAGTGCGTTTTGGTCGTTCAGTTGAAAAATGGGCTTCCACGTATAATTTCATGTTTAACTGCTATGCTGAGCCGGTACAACGGCAGTAGACTTGGAAAATGTTGTATTTGGTGTTGCTCAGCCATGTTACCAACCAAATTTGATTTATCGTTTTCTTTCAGCAAAGTGTACAAGATCGAAATCCTGCAGCCAGTTTACCAACAAGTTGCTGTTAGAATGGGCCAGGTATGATTAAAAAATAATAATTCTCAAATACAAGTATTAGCCCCAACGAAAGAAGGAAAGTGTTATTGTATATTAACACAAATGAGTGCAGTTTTTGTCTTTCTTTGTATTAATTTGTTACCTCAACCTTCCACAGGGCCAAGAGTACGCCGCCCTAGGTGCGCTGGTGAACGACGATGAACCCCTGTCCTCTCCTCCTGGAGCAACAGAGATGGAGCTGAAAGTCAAACAGGTCTGTCCTGATTTTTGCTGGAATCGATTCAGAGTACCTCAAACCTACAGAGTGAAATATGTATGCCGAAAATTTCTTGTTAGGGTATCGAAAAGAACAATGGTAGACCGTTCACCGCAATTATTGGGTTTCAAGAAGGATTTTTCTTTCTCTTTTGCAGCTCATTCGATTACTGGAGAACTTAGAGTGCACCATGATTTATGACGTTATTAGGAGGATTTCCCGTGAGCACACGCTGGTCGTGTCTGAGAGAGGAAGAGATGATGCAACACTGCCCACTGATCTGTGGAAGAGACCGGTAAGAAAAAATTCCCTGTCTTCACCACTAGTCTTGGGTAAGAATATATTTCACGCTCCTTTTTTAGCTGTTACTGGTTTGGTTGTGCTTAATGTTGTCAGCAGGGAGCTTAAGAAACGACGACGGCGACGCCATGGACAACTTCGGTTAAAAAATGAACCTATATTTTTTTTACCAATCTCGCAGTACTCTAAAGTCATTCGGCTTTTCACTGTCAAAGCTATCTCCAAACTGAATATGGAACACATTGTTAATTTAGAAATAGAAATCTAAAATATTAGCCGTCGTTGTTCACGTTCTCTAGACAACGCAAAGTTTGGACATTTCACATTGTTGTTTTGCAGAGGACGCGAAGAGATTTACAAAGATTTATAACGCACGTGCACAGCCATTGTTCTGCTCATTAAACCTCTTGTTTAGTGGTGTTCTCTTTGCCGTTACAGTCGTGATTTTCTTGAACTACATAATATGTTAGGAAAACGGTAAAGCTGACGAGAAAGTGCACCAAATGGTGGCTTATTGCCAAATTTATCTGTTATATCATGTGACAGGTCATGAAAGAAAACTGCACCATCGCTAAACCTCATCTGGTGGAGAATTTCATCCAGGATCTAATGTCCGAGAATACGGAGAAGGACGACAATGTTTCCTTTACAAGGGTATGAAGTTTTCTTTTTTTTGGTTTTTTGAGTGTCTAGTCAATGTCCCGGACGGGACATTGTGTCGTGTTCTTAGGCAAGACACTTTACTCTCACAGTGCCTCTCTCCACCCAGGTGTATAAATGGGTACCGGCAATTTAATGCTGGGGGTAACCCTGCGATGGACTGGCATCCCATCTAGGGGGGAGTAGAAATACTCCTAGTCGCTTCATGCAACAGAAACCGGAGTTAAGCACCGGCCTAATGGGCCACTAGGCTCGTAAACAGACTTTACTTAGTCACTTATAGTTCATTAGGAGAGGTGTTGACGTATTTATGGTATTGATAAGGGAGTGCTGGACTTCCTACCTCTACCTTACTATGAGAGGACCTCTCTATAAGGATATTTTAAAACCCTTTACACTCTTAACATCAGTATTCATACATTTCCTGAGGTACTGACAAGAAGAATTTGTTTAATTATCAAGCGCTTCTTCTGTTGGTGACCAGTTCCGGCGTTTATTCTTGTGGTCTTCATGTTTGATTCAGGGGTGACTTTGTGGGCAGAAATTAGTTGCTAGTCACTGTTAGAAGTAAAACGATGTAGGGTTAGTTTCCCTCCACTTTCTTTCCCACTGTAATCTCATAGTTTTGTCCCTTCTCTCGGAGAGAGGGAAACTGCTTCTGGGTAATTGTGGTTCTGATGGTGCTATGTAAAATTGTATCCTCCCGCACGTTTTCTCATGCTTACCCTTTTCAAACTCGCTTCGTTTCTTTGAAGACTACAACACATTTTTGAAAGTGGTGAAAATAAAAAATTCAGTCCCGTATGGGCTTTGAACCCATGATCTCTGCGATACCGGTGCAGTGCTCTACCAACTGAGCTAACAAGCCAACTGGGTGTTGGTCATTAGGTTGGTTCTTATTAAACCCATTCACTACTGCGAGAATCGCTTCCATACATATCTTAAAACCGCAGTACGCATATATGATTTTCTTATATTCAAATTCATTGATTCTACAACATGTTTTTATGAGTTGAGTCACTTGGTTTCTTTATTTCTGTATTTATTTTTTTAATTCGATTAAGTCAATTTTCTAAACGCTTCTTTCGGATTTTGTCTAATACTTGCTTATTATCTCTTTGTTCATGTTCCTTGCTGTTAAGGATCATTTGGACAAGTGCCTATTAAAGCTAGCGTCTGAGACAATGCTGAGAGAAAGGAACTGTTTCGAGAGGTAACATTATAGGCTTACAGCAAAACCGATGATAAAATGGAGGATTTGACTCTGCTAAATTCAAAATTCGAGTCCAGTCTCCTAGCTAAAGCAAGTGACCTGCCCCTTTATTTACCTGGAAGAGGCCTCTATGATGCGATGTTGATTTTGTTTGTTCTCATGCTCTTTAAACAGGAAGACGTAGACTGTAATCAACTGTTTGAAAGATCTGATTAGCTGTGGTAAATCAGACAGAAAACAAGTAGATTTGGAAAGTTTGTTCATGTACAGTACAGGTTAGAAGGGAGTCATTTTAGATTAGAGTTGGGTAGTTGTCAGTTTTACATCATGTACTTTACAATGTAGAAAGACAGAAGTAGAAAATTTGGTAGTATGATAGATGAAACGTTAACTGTAAAATTTCAAAGATAGGTTTGCGAAATAAAAATGAAAAATTTCTCAATAGGTAGGGTAATAACTTTGTTAAAGACCTAAATCTCTTAACTTAAGATGGTTCGCCAAAGTTTAAGGAAAATGTTTCAGTGTAGTCGTCGCTGAGGTAACAGCGTAGTTGCCCATAGGTTTCCTATTTTTGTGCAGATTTTTTTAGCGATACAGTCAATTCCTGGCACTGAGTATTCTGTAAGGAAACTTCATGACTCGAAAAAGTTATAACGAATGCACTCTTCAGTTGAGTGTCAAAACTACTCCAAAATGACATTGTTTGTTCTTCACTTCGCTCTGTGAGTGGTCAAGAAACTGAAACCAATGGTGTCTTTTTGTGCGTCACTCTCGTTTTCCTGACCTGGATATGCATGGGTTCTCTTTGCGTTGTTTTGTCTTGTAAGAAAGACGTTGTGATTGGCCTGCATTCGGTTTTACGGGACACTTATTGGAAAGTGCATTGTTTAATGTCGTATCAATTAACAATCGTTGGTATATCTATTTGGACTAACTTTCCGTTTTGCTTATTCCAGCTACGCCATGTATTATGAGAACCTCCTCCGTCACCAGCACCAGTTACTGTACATGAAAGAGCAGGTATGATGGCAATGAGTTTCCATTCGCTTTACCAGTTGCTTATCTAGTTTATGATTTCAAAAGAAGAATTTTTTACATTAAAGATAGTTCAACCCACAGAGAAGTGATCAGAATCAATACATCTGGCGCGAAGATATCCAAAAACAATCGATGATGTGTACCATAGCAATTATGCTTTTACGTCACGACTTCATTTATTTCTGTTTAATTCTTCTTGGGTAGACCTATCGACAAGTAACCCTTAAATATCAAAAAAGCATTCATGTGCCCCAACAGATATTGACTTCAATTTTGCAAGGCAGCTCAATTAGCGTCTAATCAACAAGTTCCATTTGCAAGAGCATCGTAGCGCGCGATCTGGAATCTGAAGGTCTGCGATTCGATTACTCATGGCAACTCAGATTTTTTTCTTCGCCCTGCACTCTTAAGAAGACAAATGAAAATCGTTCTGTAAGTTCCAATTTAACTTGTAAATGAGGTGCCAGCTCAAAATTAATGAGACTAGTGGACTGCGGTGATGAGACATATGGTCTCTTACCAAGTAGTATATTAGGGGAAATGTCGTTGAATAATATGAATTTCGTTTCACTCGGTGCAGGAGATTAAGCAGCATCAAGACACAATAGAAGCTAACAGTTCTGCTACCATCGTAGATGTTCACTGTCAGTTAGCAGATCGAAGCCATGAACAACTGCTTGGTATGTATCCTCGGGAAACAAGTGGTATCCTCGGAACTTTGCCGGACTTTTGAAACACTCCGATTCTTGGAGTCGAGGCCTTCGATGTGAGGATGAAGAAATACAGTCTAAATTTGGTATCATAAATTGTTATAGTCCTAAATTATGGCACCCTTCAGACGGCAGTGTATCTGGAAATACGTGGACAAGGAGCAGTTTGGGCTTGCCAAAAGAACTTGCCTTTCAAATTCGCAAAATAAAATTGCATTTTAGCCAATAATTTGTTGGTTTTTTTTTTTCCTCCATGGTTTCGTGCTCGTTTGTTATTTTCAAAAGTATTGTTCCATTTTTGTTCTTTTTATATTTCTCTAATCAGAAATCACTGCTCTCCGAGCGAAGATTGCAGAGATGAGAGAGTCCCTGATGAATCAGGTAAGAAAATACTTTTCTTCCTCAGATAGTTAGTATCGTCTCACTTATTTGTCTCTCTTCATACGTTTTAGGAAAAGGAACTCCGAGAACGAATCAAGAGCGATTTTGCTTTTCTAGTTCAGGAACTGTTTTCAAACTGCTTTTCGATGAAAAACAGTTTCGAAGAATTCAGGTAAGATAGTCATAGCCCTATTGTTGGGTTGCGCCATTCGAAATCAATTCTGTTGGAAGAATTCATTTTGTTCAATTCTCACTTTGCAAGCTAAGTGACCTAACCCATGAAGGACTTCACTCCTGCGTTACGTAACAAACCGATTCGTAGGTGGTGGAGAGGGGAAAGGCAACGGGTGAAGCTCTCGCTAAAACTACGAAAATGAGGGGGGAGGTGACAAAGGCCCCCCTCAGCTACAATTGATTAATTCGTGAAAATGAAAACTAAGAAAATCCGAAATTTGATCGTTGTAAAGAAATCTCGTCTCGATTAGCCAAGATTTTGACAACTATATCCCTCCTTTTCCAAACACGGACTTCTGTGTTTGGTATGTCATATATGATATAATTCTCGTTTCACTCCTACCAGATTATTTCTACACGATGATGTTCATGAGGGACTGAATGACGTGCGTCGTAAAGCCGTGGAAGACATGAAAAAACTCAGAGAGAAGTCTGGAACATTAAAAGGTCTTGTTTGGCTCTAAGACTTTTTGTTTCTGACGCAAACACAACAGATTCTCTTTCGCTTAAATTTCGTTTTCCTCAAACCCGATATCCAATCCAAGCTCCAAGGCGTGGATCTGAGTCCTTGTTTCATTTTACCCAAGATATTTCGAACATCATTGAGCAATTTTGATTATTATGCTTCTTTTAATTATTATACTCCTACAAGGTTCGAGACTCAATTAATATCATAAAAGAAGCCCACCTGTACTCGCTGCTTCAAAATCCGCGTGCATTGGCGGTAGGTTGAGGATTCGAGTCTCAGATCGAACAATTAATTAGCATCGAAGAATACACATGTAAGTAACGTGCCACCTTTGTGGTGGCAGTGACATCTGTATCATAGAATAGGAATCTCTTGTTTTACTCCAGGGTGAGGTGGGGGAATGATAGCAGATATGTCTTAAAAGGCGTGTATATACTTATGGCTGATTTCACTCAGTATTGACCCTAAATATCCCTGATATGGAGCATATATCAGTAGAGATGCATAAGTAACATTTTGTCTTTATACCTCTACAGAGGAAAGCGAAGCTGCGTCTAAACAAGTTTTAGCCAAATCAGAACAAATCAGAAAATTCCAAGAAGAGAACAAATACCTTGGACAACTGGTGAGTACAAATGCACTTTTTTTTCCTTTTTTCCCGTTTATTTCCCATGTAAAAGGTTCCTTATAACATATTAGCATGTAATAACCGTCAATTACAACAAATAAGAGAAAAACGTAGAGCACTTATACTCCATTCAGGTAAGGAGATGTTGGATAGTAGAGGTTCTCTTTTTTCAGGAATTTCGATGAATCTATTTTTCTGTTCTATGTTTTAATGCACGAGTTTTCTTCAAATCTGAAGCAGTTTGTGTAGTAGAAAGGTACTGAATTTGTTCTTGTCACTGGTGTTTTTTTTCCCAGTTTCTAAAGATAAAGACTATGAACAACTGGAAGCGGACCCGTCTCTTTATCCGGTATCACGACTCGGTAAGATCAACAAATTGACAGTAGTTTAGTAGTGGTCTGTACTTTTACTTGTTGACAATGATGTTCGTCATCATAGTTGCTCAAAGAGGCGACCAAAGAACTGATGTTTGAAAAAACGCGAAACTGCCTTTAGGGGTACCGGAGAACTTTCAAGTTTATAAAATGCCGGGGGATGAATCTTCCATCAAATCAAAAACCCACGTAATGCTATTCGCCATACCCATCAGCTTGGTTGTCTTGGTTACCTTGCATAAAATACCTTGACTTTGGTTTTGGGTTTTTCTACTCTTCGCTGAAAATTGCTCTTTGGGACTGATTTTGACAGTTTTTATTTTATTACACGTTTCTTTGTTTGTTTTAAAGGTTGAGAGTTTACGAGATGAGGCTGACAAAGCTAAACGAGAGTGCTTAGGAGTTAAAAAGATTGCGGAAGAGAAAGAAGTGCTATTTAAACAAGAACAAGCAGCACTGAGAAAGGTCATTAATCTAATCCCAAAGGGTTTCTGTCCATTGTGACACTGTCAGCAGTTACTTTTAAAATCACACGTATAGATTTGACCTTTTTTCAAGTGAATTATGTTTAGATTCAAGAGGTGACTGAAAAAATCAAACAGCATTCGTATGTAGCAGAAACCGGAGTTAAGCGCCGGCCTAATGGGCCACTAGGCTCGTAAACAGACTTTACCTTTTATTCGTATGTAGCACTCTAAATATGGTGGCTATCCTTTTTAGTGGCACGTGGAACTTTTAAACTTTGAGCGTGTTTATGTGAGGGATTTTGGCATCAGTTCCCGTCCCCAACGGTAGTAATAAATTAATAATGAATAAATATCTTCAGCCAGGAGACAACCTCACCCTTTGTTGGTTTTCAGTCTAATCGTGAGTACGGAGTCTCCGGGTCAAAAGTGGATCCAACTCTAAAGGCGAATTTAAAGATGAACAAGACCTTCCTCTTTGAGTCTTCTGGCAGGCTACTCCTATTATTACTTCTATTTACATAATAATTGTCAATATCATCATCATCTTCTACAGGCTCTTTCAGAGGTGGAGCGAGAGTGCCAGAAACTGCGTAAAAAGCTACAATACGAGGTAGGAAATTTCAAGAACTTGCTTGAATGATTGTTTTGGTTTTCGCGCAGATAGCGCCAACAAAGAAAAGGAAAGGACTTCGGCTTGATGGATTGCTATCAAGAATAGTCTCATCAACTGCGAGTCGTTCTCATAGTTCAAATAGCTCTGCTATTTGTGAGTAGTGCGTCATTATGCTAAGTGTCATGTCATGTCTGATTACAATAAATGAATAAATAATAAATAATGAATAAAAACATAATAGTAAATCACCAAATTCGCTTCACTTATTTACGAAATACGAAGCTGGTGGCAGCGTGAAGAAAGAATTAGGAATTATACCGTGGGAACTAAAGAGTGAAGAGTACTAAATGGCCACAGTTAGCTGCGTTAAATAAGTGATTGTAGTCTCGAAGTAAACAGACAAATATTCTTAAGCCTTTGAACCCACAGGAGTGACTCGCCTTTAATTTCTCCTTACAACATCACCCTCGAATCACAAGGGTGATGTTGTAAGGGGCTGAAATGCAGACACTAGGTTGGTTTGACTTGACGTAGTTTTAACTAGGATGATTTTGAAGTGTTTGGGTGTTTCGTGTTTTCAGCAAAAGACCAAGCTACAGAAGATGCATGCTCAGATGCAAGAAGCTCACAGTATGAGACAACTGGAGCTGGCCAAGTCTACAAACATCGATAAACTAGTGAGTGGATTAATGATCTAGGTTTTTTTTTCGTCAGCATACAAAGTGATTTCATTATGAAAAATGATACCAACATAAAAGCTTTGAAATAGAATTAGAAAGATGGTGAGTTTTGATCTCGTTCTTGCACTAGCCTGCGAGGAGGTCCTCATTGTAAACGCTTTTCTGCCCGCGGAAAGATTAGAAACGAGTCGGGATGAGGTTTGCCGGGGGTCTGGCACTAATAATGAGATCCCTTGCAGACCTTCCGTCTACTCACGTTGCTAAAAGACTCAAACTTTCCAGCGGATTAGCGTGCCGAAGCGATGATATTCCATTCAAGCACAGATTGAAAGTTATTAAGGATTTTTCTTTTTTTCATAACATCTATTTGGACTCGAAACGATTTTCATGCAAGCAGTTCAGGAAATTGATTGTAATTGCTCTCTCTGCTTCTAGATTGCAGATCTGGAGGAGAAAGAACTACAGCTTCGTCTTCTTACGCGTAAGTTGTCCTTTAATGTCCTTTGATCGATTTATATCTTTTCATTTTATTTCGCTCCATTTCTCTTGATTTCTTTTCAATTTTAAGACTTAATGAGTGTCATCTGATTCTCTTTTTTTACATAGAAAACTTGGATAGAGATCAACGAAGAAATCTTTTCGCGCAAGAGCAATCCAAGAAGGTATTTTGAATCTGAATTTCCCCTTACCCACTCCTCCCCCTCCCCCCCTTTCTTTTCGTTCTTTTTACCGGACGCAGTACGAGCCAACAAAAGAGAAGAAGCTGCAATCCACAGGAAGAATCCTGGAACAAACGATGCGATAAAGAAACACTCTCACTCTTTTTCTATCTCCCAATTTTCCCCTCGTTTTCTACCTCTGACTTTTATTCCACTTTCTTAGGCCCTAAAACAAATGATGCAGCAACTGGATCATGAACGAAACTTGAAACTCGACGCTTTTGAACGCGTAGAAGATCTTCAGAGACAGGTTCATCGCTTTTTTTTTTTCTTATTTTCTTCAGATAACATAGCATTTCAAAGACATTCTGCTGTACACTAGTTGATTTTGTGCTCCTCTTCATATTTCTATTTTTTCTTCCTTTAAGATTTATGAATACGAGCAACATCTGACCAGCGGTCTATCAAGGCCAGGCTCTGGAGCAGGTATGGTTTATGGCATGCACACAAAAAACATACGAGTTAAAAAGAAGTCTGTGATGCCAATATTGTTGCTATTTTGACGTGCAAGATTACTCTCCGTAAGAATCGCTAGTCCCCGCATTCTAAGTTGAATTGACTAAATGGTCAGTTTTAACTACAAATTTACTATAATTGTAAATTGGTTTGAAGCACTTGCTCTGGATTTTATCCGTATCCTTGAAGGAGGTTAGAAGCCGCCAGAGAGGGAAATGATCATGCGAGGAGTGAATCTTCTGCGCTTCGATATCCGGATTTCAATGAGACTATGGCAAATAGGGGACATGGCAAAAAAAGGAGGGAGAGGGGGGGGGGGGGAAATAACTTAGATAGATTCAGTCCTAGTTAATTCTCACTGTGGAAACGGGATAATCACCGTAATGTGGCAAGGTCAGCCACTTAGCCCGAGGGCAAAACAAAAGGACAAGTGTGACAAAATGAAAAAGTCTCAGTGCTGACGTTCTAGTAACTGGGATGGGTGGGATATAGGGCGCACTTAATTTGGAGCCTCGCTCTGTTGTGCGACCCTCACCACACTCTGGTGAAAGTGATTAAATAAATAAATAAATAAACTGCACAAGAATCATGAGACGAATTTTTATTCTGGTGACTCTTCACAGGCTCGAGATCCGCATCTCGCACAGACAAACGCCCCTTGTCCTCTTACCGGAACGTGCCGGACTCTTACGCCGCGTCTCCGTTGTTCGTTCCATCTTCCCGTCCATCTAAGCCTGTCAATGTAGTGCAGCCAGTAGCTGGAGGAGGTTTTTGGCCACCCCCTGTTGTTTTTCCACAGAGACAAGCCACCACACCAGACCCTGGTGAGACATATATACTCTAGCAATAGGTTTGCTTGATATTTTCTCTGGCATGTTTGAGAAGGCGGGAACAACACTTTTCACTCGATAGTTTACAAAGATATGTCTTGTGATTTCATCGAATGAATAGCATCTAATTCACATTTTTCTTGATTTTCCAGTGAGTGGTTCATATTCACCGCCTCCCAAAATTCAAAGGCCAAAAACTGTAAGTATTAGTGAACGATAAACTTTGCCCAAGTCATTGCGACCTTCAGAATCGAGATGAATAGTGATAATAGCTTCCCATTAAAGAACATGGCACTGTAAATGTTTGTTCTAAAAGAAAATAAAAGCTTCCATCCGAAACAACTACAGCAGAAAGGGGCAATAGAAGCAGTTTTCATCTGACTGTCGAAAAACTAAAATCAATCTAATCACTACAGCAACTCGCAATAAAGGCTTACATCATTAGTAGCCTATGAGAACTAATATTTAAACCAGGCAAGCAACCAAAAGCGCGGGAAAACGCGGCTGACCGCGATTGGTTTTTGTTTTGTGTCTGATTGGTTGAGAGGATGAGTTTTCTGGACCAATCACAGAGAGAGGTAAAGCAAAAACAAAGGTTTCCGGATTACTTTCGACACTCAATTTCACGATTCAAATTCTCGATTCAGAATGTTCTAAATACTCGTCTTTCTTCCTGCAGCACACTGGTCGTTTGAGAGGGAAAGTTTCTGACAGTCTCTTGGGTGACCTTGAACCAGATGATGTCCCAGATACAAGACTTCCTCCGACATTTTAAAAAGACTCACTTTGGGTAAAGTTTAGCGCAATATCACCGAAACGACTCGATAGATAGGGCCCTGATAAGAAGTCGCAGCCCCACCACATACTTGGGTTTCTTAAACGGCAGCTTGTTCACACGCTAGGGAAATGCCTGTTCTCTATGATGATTTAGCAGCTCAATATTTTAAAGGAAGTCCATTACCTCAAATCTACATGTTTACTCTCTGAGACACGACCCAACTCCCAAGACTCGAAAATAGGAGGGCTCATTGTATTATACACTCGACTAATTGGTTTAATGTTGTCTCGAAAGTTATTTAATATATGAATAACTAACACGAAAAAATTGTGTGGAAGAAACTTAAAAGCCCTAATGGGATAGATCAAGGAATTATAAAGACTTTTTTTATCGCTTGAGTAGATGAATTATTTATACCATGATTTTGGATACATGCTTACGCTCATGACAACATTTGATGACACAGGTTTACTTTTAAAAGAGTTAATCGTAGCAATTGTCTACTTTATTTAAGATATTTGTCCTATAAGAGCTAGAAGCAGCAAAATCTTCCTCTCACCGTGTTTATTCTCTTCAGTAGTTCAAAGGATTTGAAAAAATCTTCAAAGTATTTTTTAAACCACTATTTAAATGCAGGCTTGTGGGAAAAGTATCGTTCCAGAGCTCACTTTTTCGCAACTGAGACAGTATTAATAAGTTCAGACTCGACCGTGTGTTACCAGTAATATCACGTCTCAAATTTCTTAGTGAACGTACACCTCCGGTGGGATCAAACTATTCGTCCCCTCTTCGTCCAATTCAACGAAAGTTCCCGGGTAAGGACACTTTTCCTTCGGACATTTTCAACCAACCTCATGCCGAAATACACACTCGCTAATAAGCTAATATCCTTGTAAATAACTGATATCCCTTACGAGCTTTGTGTACTCGGGAATTTTTATATGGAAAAGAGATTTTGCACTTTTGCAGTCTTATAAAAATAAAGTTTTCCACGATATGAATCGAGTGTTAATTCTTACGACTATCCAGTCTTAGGGTAATACTACAATATTCATTTAATTGCACATCCTTACTACGCATGATTTTCATGCGACAGCAGCGCACAAATAAACAAAATGGCCGCTTTTATCATGGTGAAAGCTCGCCAACGAGGTAAATCGTGATTACCTGTGTGGGGCTATGATGAGCTGTGTTGGCCTATGGATGCCTATACATCAAATCGTTAAATGACTACAACTGACAATTCGTATTTACGAGGGCTTGATGATCAGCCGTTGGTCGGAAAATGAGCCTTTACCCCTTCCCCAGTAAACAAAGACTGGACTTTAGAAGGTGGAATGCGGGTTCATTGACGAAAGGGGAGAACTTAAAACGTGGATGATGCATATATTATATCTCAATACTTTCTGGATAATGTTCAATACCGCTTCTCGTTTATCGCAGGAAAATATATTTAACCAATCCCTAACTTGGCGTCCGTTAGACTGGCAAAAGTATTAGACAAGGGGGGGGGGGTGGGGGGAAGGAGGTCTGTCAAACAAAGTCGTACAAGTACTGAATAATATCAAACTCAAGTTGTCTCGCGATCTCTGAGATGGTGTTGAAGCTCACGAGGCATTTGTATTTAGGACAATCTATCTGATCATCTGCTGTGATTTGCGCCAAGAGATTTAGTGACACAAGGGATGATATCTGACAAAGGATGTTAGCGGTTGGAGCGACTTTATCCTCCACAATACTGTAAAATATGGCCATTAGTCTGTCCATTTGAAAATTCTTTGGACCTAACAAGACAAAAAGAAAAAGAGATTACTGACGGTTAAAAAAAATTTTGGGCCAGTTGGATTGGACTAAAGAAAAAGCGGGGGGAGGGGGTGGAATATGGCTAATTAATATTATTAACTTAATAATATTAATATTATTAACTTAATAATATTAATATTATTAACTTAATAATATTAATATTATTAAGTTATGATGGCTTTCACTGAAATTTTATTGGATCACGCGTTTTTCTAAGGCGGATGCAAAAATACCCTGGATCGCTTGAACGCTGAAAACTTCATTACGGATTTTGGATTTTCCTTTTTTGGAAGTAAGCATCGAGGATCGTACTGTTAGTCTTCGGTCGCCCTGTGTCGTTATCGGTTGGTGTCTAGTTAGGTTTACGGTGAAGTCGCCCGAAAGTCATCTCGCCCGAACTGAGTCATGTTGGCCGAAATTCATAGTCATGTCGCCCGAAATTTTATCGAGTGTTTAGACTTGAAGAAAAGTAACTTAAGTAAATTCTTAAGTAAATCGCAAGGAATAAACTCAGTGCTAAGGAACATGCGGAAAGCTGTAGTCTCAGGCTTCCTTAAGGTTACCTTGCACCTTCAGGGGTGTCTCGTGTGCAAGCGATGTAGCGCGTCCGGTTTAAACTGTAGATATCTAAACCCATATATTAAATTACGGCTTATAGGCCACCGTAACGATTACAAAAGATGACGAAGGGCTAACGCTCGAAACGTGAGCTTTTGTAATCGTTACGGTGGCCAATTTACCATTTCAACTTTGTTGATATATCCAAATTATTTCGTTACTCCCACCGACGCAGCCCCAAACAGTTTCTTTCGAAACTATCAGCCTTTAAGGCTTATGGGACTGGCTAACAGACTATACCAAAAATTTTGAAAAAAAATTAATTGACGAGTTTTTCACGACTTCTAAATGCGAGCGCCCGAATCACCTTTTGAACATTATATGTCGGAGCGAATTTTGTTTTTCGCTTATTTAATAATTGTTCCTCCGTTTCCGGGGCCAAAGCGCTAAAAAAACGTGTCTGCGATTTGCCATGTTCAATTTCAGTGAAAAGTTAAAGAACATTTTTGAAATAGGATTAAAAAAATGTGGAGTGATCGTACAAAAATCGCTCTTGAAAAAAAAGTATTTAGAAATAAAAAATTCGGAGACATGTTTTTGTTGTTTATATGTAAAACTAGCTACTGTCAAAATTTGAGAGCAGTCAAACAAATCCCCTTTGACTTGTAGTTCGATGCCGCAAGAGAACATGCAACGCACAACCAATCTATTCTTCCTCTGATTACAGAGCCAAACGGTAGGTGGTTTGGTCGGTACCAGTCCTACAGATACGATGCTGCCAAAAACCGCAATTGTCGCACTGAAGGGCTTGCTGGCGTGCTCGAACTTCATTTTCGCACTCGATACAGGGATGATGGCTCATTGTATATTTCGTTTGCGTACGCGTAACAATCTCGTGTTTCAGCGAGCTGATTATCTCGGATTGAGGTGGCTGTCATTAATTTACCCTCTTTAAATATGGTTAACCGGATCAAAATTTACATGCGACTGGCTGAGGAACACAACAAGTTGCGTTAATTTATGCCGAGTCTGATCCTGAGGGGGGGATGCTGCTAACACGCTTTGTTCGCGCGGTTGACAATAAACAACAAAAAACCGCAGTAAAAGTTTCAGGTTGTTTTTTATACGATAAGTCAAACTAAGAGAAATTGATGTATTTTTCTGATATGTGCGAAAAATTCTGATAACTGAAAGTGTTCCGCTTATAATTACTAGAATCTGTGCTGTAGAATGATCAGTTTAGTTCATAGCAACGGACAACGCTGAAATGAACAGCGCTATCTGAGTCTTTCTTTAACTTCATATTTGCATAGGTTAGCGGACGAAAACAGTTTACGAGTCAACATTTTAAGAGTTTATTCCTTGCAATTTACCTAAGATGTTACCTTTCTTCAAGTTTAAACACTCGAGAAAACTTTGGGCGACATGACTCAGAGTATTGGGCAACAAGACTATGAGTTTCGGGCAACATGACTGGTTCCGGGCGACATGACTTCGGGCGAGATGACTTTCGGGCGACTTGACCGGTTACCGTCTAGTTCACTTCATTTTGTAGTTTCAAGAACATAAAAAAAGATTGGGAAAGCCTTCAATGACTTGAAGAATCTTCCAGTGTAGTGCAGCTCTGAAGAGACCGGTCAAACGATACACATTTCCATCCAACATCTTAACAGAGGAGCAAGTTTGACTGTTTTATTCACCTCTCTCACAGGTTCCATTTTCCATTTTATAAATCACACATTTTCTTCTGATATCTTGCTTCACAAGCGAATATTGGATCATTTAGAACAAGGTGTTGTAGCGTTGGCTAACTAACTCGTTGGCCTCCCGGTTAGCTCAATGGATAGAGCGCTGGACTGTTGTGCGGGAGGTCGAGGATTCGAGCCCCGGCCTGACCAACACTCAGGGTCTTAAAATAATTGAGAAGAATATGCTACCTTTCTATAACATCAAGAAATGATTAGATATTCTAGTCTTCTCGGATAGGGATGAATAAATGGAGGTCCCGTCTCCTGCAGGGTTAGGGGCAGGAGACGTTAATTTCCCACGCACGAGATTACTGCGTGATGGATGTCCTCCCCTGGGGTGGGATGGGTGGGTAACAGGACCCCCTTTGATACCAGTGTTCACTACACTGAAGGGGCTATCCTGTATAAATATAGATGTCTACTCTACTCTGAATGACTGGTTACCGATGAACGCAATCAGCACGAAGCTGAACGAAACTTTTTCTCGTATAAGGTTAAGTGGGGATGTACAGATCCGACGAAAAAAATAAAACCCCTCTGTTGTAAACATCTATCAACCACACGCTTCAGACTAGAAAAGTTCTAACCTGTCAGCTGAGTGTTGGATTTCTTCTCTTTTGCAGCAGCTTTTGCTCGGTTACTTAATCCTTTTCTCCCCTGTTTGGTAAAAAACCTTCTGTCTGTGTGAGCTGGGTTATACGATGCCAAATATGCTGAGATCAACAGATACTTGGCATAGAATGGCAGCTCCATGTGGCAACCAACAGAAATTCCTGCAAAAATCGCAGTTCTTGGATTAGACATCTGTAGTTGTTAGGGATTTTGCTGCATAGTAGAAAAATATCTGACTCAAAATTTACCAATCAAGCTACTGGTCTTCAAAAGTTCCTTTAAACCCCACCTCTACGACCTATGATCAAACATCCTTTACACTGCGATGGAAAGGTTAATTCCAAATTATTTTAAACGGAGATGAGCAGCACCAGCTAAATACTGAGCTGTTTTTACTTTTTCAATTTAAAAATGACAAATTATAGAAACACAGAATTAATGAAAACAATCTCCTACCCAAGGCTCCAAAGTTTTCATTGCCTGTCTGTGTTCCCTGTCCAATGATATTCTCCCACTGGTAACTGGACACCTCCCTAAGGTAGACTGTGTGGAGAGCTTTCTTGAGATGAGGCTCAATGTTTCGCCACAGCTTGCGACTGTCTGTCAATTGAGCTTCACCAGATGTTACTGGTTCACAATATTTTGGAAAATGAAGAAGAGCCTACACGTATCACAACAGTGAGAATTTAATTCTTTTGAAAAGTAACTTTAAAAAAAATAATTAATAACCATTTCCTTCCAATTTCGAACTTGAGCAAGGTGATGATGATTTCTAATGTTGTTAAACTAGGTAAATTTGTTTCCCCCCCCCCCCCCCAGAAAAAAAGGTTCCAACAAAATTGACATGTAATCTGCATTTGTAAAGATTCACCTCTGTATAAGGTTATAAAAACAAAATCCCAACTTTATGAGCAGAGCCACCTTTATTAAAAAAAAATTTATGGTGACTGTGCACATTTTTTTCTTGACCTTTACAGAGAGAGGAAATTAATTTTGATATGCAGATTCCAACTCAATAATACACAGTGCTTCTCCTTTAAAAAATTCCTCCACCTACCAGATGTCTGAGCTCATTCAAATCCCTACACACAGAATAGAACACACTCAGGAGAAGCTGGCAGTATGCTTTGAAAAATTCCACTGGATATGAAGATGGGCTGTCTCTTGCCATGATCTCCAGCAATTCAGACTTTGAATAGTCAGGAAAGGGAATTACAAAGGGCTCACAGAATCCAGTACCAACTTGAAACTTTTCCCAAACAATTTGACTGAGCAAGATGACACAAATATTTAGTTGAGTTAGTTCCTGAAGTCTTAAAAAGGCAGGAAGAACATTTGCCTCGATATCTCAAAGTTTCTCTGCTTTGTCAAGCACAATGTAGAATGTTTCATTCATGAGTTCCTTTGCTGATAAAGAATGTTTAAAGTGGCGTAAAAATTCCGTCATATTTTCACATTTAGGAGGGGCATTCCAATTGTCATCTTCATCTGGATCTTGTAGCCGGTATAAGATGTGCTCAAATATCAGTCTTGCTGTAAAACTCTCAACACAGTTAACCAGCACATGTGGAAGCTGTTATATCACAGGAACAAAAAAAGAAAGAGAGAGTTACTATCAGTTGATGGTTTGATCCAAGGATTAAGAGGCAATTGTGTAGTGTGATTGCATGTGAGGGATTAGCAGTGCTCTCCCATATTTTAGGCACGACAGGTGAAAGAAATTTTTCAAACTGTTGGACCATTTCTTTTACTTGTTGAAGTTTCAAGATTTTCAAAAGATTTTAGACAGTAATACAAAGTATCACAAATGGCTCACAATCTGATGTGGGCTCAGCACAAACTCTTGAACTTACTAACCAAGTGGTTGGTTACAACAATTTCAGTTTGTTTACTAGCCAAACTGGCTGGTGTAAATCGAAAACCACTCGCCCAAACTGAATTTCTACTAGTCTGTGGCTAGTTGGCTACCATTACTGATACTCTCGCATCCTGGTGATCGAGATTACGCACAAGTGCTTGAGATAAAACAGTATGGCCTGTATACAAAATGCACCTTTGCATTCAAATCAAGAGCATACAGCTGGACCATTCAATGACAGCTGTGTGGGTAGTCAAATGATACAAGGTTACCCAGCCGTCATGAGCCTCTAGCAGCCTCTCTGAGTATCTCAGTCAATAACCCTATGACACCAAAGAGTGACTAGAATCTAATTTCTCCTTACAATATCACCCCTGAATCACATATGAAGGTCAAGAGAATAAAGAAAATGATCACCGATTGCAAGATGCTCTTGATTGTTCAACAAATTCTCTTTGTCAGTGCCTTAGGAAATGCGTAAAGAATAGTAATGGAGATTACATTTATGCTTGTTAAAATTCTAGTTACCCTCCATAAGATAGGACAGTCTGTTTTCGCGTCAAGACACACAAAATCAACATTACGAAAAGCTTTTTCTTTCTTAGCAACAACCAGTTGATGTGATTTCTCCCAAATTATACTCGTTTGTACTCACCTCCAAATCTTTTAGCAAAGTCTGCACAACAAATGATTTCCCTGTACCGATGTGTCCACAAATGAAGATCGCTGGACAAGAGAATGTCCTCCTTTGCCCAAAAAGAGTTAAAAGTGTATCGATTTCATTCTCTCTGCCAATTACTTTGGTGTAAAGTTTCTCAACGTCGTCTTCACTAAACCCTAATAGCCCGCCATTCGCCATATTGGTTCACGCAAAGGCACTGGGGCGAGTTGTCAAGACTTTTACTATCAGGGAGTGGGTGCATTACGCGTTTTTTTTTGTTTTTTGTTTTTTTTTGTTTTGTTTTGTTTTTTTTTTTTTTGTCTGCGTTTTATGATCTCAAAAGAGAAAAATCCTGGTCCTTTTATCTTGATAAATACAACCAGGACTTCTAACATGTAGTGATAGCCTTATAGCTTTTTTTTGGTTGACTTTATTTCATTTTCAATGGTCTGAAATTACGAGAATAACTCTCCTCACCCTACTACTGTTGCCAAGGATTCTTTAGAAAACCAAAATGGCGTCCTTTTAGTTCGCTGTTCTCCATTAATCTTTATAACTTTGTGTATGACTGTATTTACCCTCGTTCTTTGCTTCGTGCTTTATCTGCAACATAAACACAAGACACTTGACCACATTCCAGGCCCTAAACGAGATGGATTTTTCCAAGGAAACATACAGACAATCGAACGCTTGAAAAACAGGCTGGATTCACCAACGGCTTTGAAGTTTTTAAGTTTCTTTCCCAAGTGTACGGCCTTGTAATAATCGTCTGGATTTTTCACACCCCGTTTTTCTACGTTTCAGATGTTTAATTAATCAACGAAGTGCTGATAACCTCCAATCTCCCCAAAGATGCTTGGTCTTACGATCAGCTTGGTTTCCTCTTCAAGGAGAGGTTTATCGGTAAAGGTCTTGTTTCCGAGACTGATAATGGAAAATGGAAATCCAAACGGCTGCCAATCAATCCTGCATTTCACAGTAAGTATTTAAATGAGCTTACGGAACAGTTTAACTTGAGCTGTGATGTGTTTTTGGCAAGACTGACTGGGTTAGCTGATGGTAAAACTGAAGTGAAAATAGCAGATGAATTTAACCGGATAACTTTGGATTTAATAGGGAAGGTAAGAGGTGTATTTAGCAGTTAAGATGCAACTGAATTTTTAGGATATGAATGACATTCAGGAGATACAAATGCACTCACCACTCTACCCAATAACGAATAGTGAGGTATACTTTTTTTTTTATCTGTGCCCACCCGGAAATTAACAAGGGAATTAGAATTGGAGAAATTCACAGTTAAAAAGGTTTTACCTTATTTCCAAATGTAACTAAGATGGGTCTGTAATTGGCCTCAGAATAGAATGTAATAGGGTAGCAGAACTGTGACACCAGAAGCACATACACTGCACCCAGCAAAAATTGAATCAAGTACCCTCCCCCCATGGTAGGCCTGTCTACTGGTGCAGATACACAGGGGCTTTATTCATCTGACCTTGGTATCGTTAGTATCAAATACTTGGTATCAGTATCAGCCCATCCTTACTTATTGAATCGAGCAAATGGCGTTAATTAATTATCACAACCTTCCTGGGTGGATCCATCCATTAGTATCAGGGATAAACCTCACATTTTAGGCTATTTTCATCTCTCAAGTTTATAGCTTCTGCACTTTATTCTGTTAGGCATCAAAGTAATGTAAGTACTTCACTTTTTTCCAGAGTTGTCTGGCAAATTCTTCTGGGGCAACCTGTCCTTTATTTACCCCAAAATCTGATTGCCTGAATGAATGAATGAAGTTTTAGTTGTCTCAGGCAACCAGGCAACCGGGCAACTGCTAATTTCGAGCACTGCATAACAAGTACAATGTAGGAAATGCTTGTTTGCTATGACACAGTTTGAAATTAAAATGATGCGTGGAACAGCTTTTGAAATCAAATAATGTAATAAAAATCAAAAGCTTGTTCCAGTGTCCTCTTAAGCAGTTTTGTACTCAATATATTAGCCAAAATCCTCAAAAGTCTCTTTGTAATTTTATGATCTTTCTTCCTCTTTACTAAACATGGTGCTTGCAAAATTGCTGACCATAGCCATATACAGGACAACACACTGTCACCCGTTAATTAACTCAGTGGAAGGCCCAGCTTGCCAAAGACTCCTCTCAGTGACAGAACCTTGGACAGCCAATGTCATGTGTCTAGGGATCTGTTCACTGCAAAAAAGTCAATTTTTTCCCCTCCCACACTTAAAACTTAACTACATTTTGAGTGCTAATTTAACATGAATTAAAATTTCAAAGCTGACATGTCATGGAAAAGCACACTAACAACTATGATTTCCTCTCTACTTTAGTTACATGTATCCTATATAGTAATCTATCTCAAGGTATCGCATCCCATTTAAGGGGAAGAAAACCCAGAAAATATTTGGTGCACAGGTAGTTTCATGCAACGGAACACAGATCAAGGTTACAACTAAAACAATCTAAAATGAAATTTAACTGCAAATTGTTCAATATTTTCATTCATTTTCTTAGGTGAGGAAACCACTTCAGCAGCTTTGTCCTTTATGTTGGCTGAAACAGCAAAGAATCCTGAAGTTGAGAACAAGTGAGTTAAGTATTACACAGACCTCTTCTCCATCTAGTACACATTCATCATACCACTACATTTCAACAATTTCTACATTGTGTAATAATCTGGGATAAAATCCTTTCAAATTTGTTACAGGTTAGTGCAAGAGGTTGATGATATCTTTGGTTCTCGTCAGTATGTTTCATACGATGACGACGGCAAACTAAGTTACACAGGTCTTGCCATGAAAGAAACGCTTTGGCTTCACCCCAGCTTCCCTGGTTTCACCTGAGTAACGGATAAGAATTGTGAATTACGAGGGCACAGAATACCAGCAGGAATATTGACAAATATTGGTGTGTTTACACAACAGCCCCAAGTACAGCACGACCCCGAAGGATTCAATCCTGAGTGATTTTCAACCTTAAATGATGAAAATGAAGTAGGACGTTGACAATTTTACTACATTCCTTTTTCACTTGGCCCACAACACTGTATCGGTCAGGCTATTGCTGAATTTGAGTTCAAGGTACTCATGTCACGGTTTCTGAAGTTGTTCAAGCTTAAGCTAGTTCCTGGACAGGATTTGAACTATGAGGAACCCAATCACCAAAGGACAAGATTCGTTGCACTTTGCAGTCATTGTTGTTAACTTAATACTGTTAGCACGTATGTTTGATTTAGGCAATTGAAAATATAATTCTAATAAGGAACTTAAGCACTAAGGACAAGAAATGCAGAGGAATTAAAAATTAGTAAATAAAAAATTAATGTATATTATAAGCTGCAATTTTGCAAATGGCTGTGTGCCTTTACAGTCTCTTGCATCACCACACCTCAACCTCAGCGTAACTTATGTGAGCAGCTTGAGTTCCAAATGGAAACATAAATAATTTGCTGCTTGCGTTTCAGTTATCAGCCCATGCAAATGTAGTTGATTTCATATTCTTGTTGCTGTGTAGAGGGAAGCCAAGAAATGTACAAAGTTTGAAAATGCATAAGCCGAGCAATTTTTCTGCTCATCAAATCTTTTGTTTCACCTCCTTGTTACTGTGACTGTTGATATCTGTTTAACAGTGGCGGATCTAGGGGGAAGGTCCGGGGGGTCTGGACCCCCCTTCCCTATCAAACCTGACGCTTACAACTTTGAGACAGGATCGTATATCACTTTTAACTGGCTGATTTTTTTAAAATTAATCCAAATAAACGGTAAGCGGCCAAGGAAATATAACGTGCAACCGCGACTGGTGGGACGGGGTGTGAGGGAGAAGTAATTTGCCTCAAAGAGTCCAACAGTCCTTTCTGAACCAAAGTTTGGACCCCCCCCCCAATCAAAATTTCCTGGATCCGCCTCTGTTTAAGCATAGTTAGTAGAGGTTTAAGGTCCTTAATACTGGGTTAGTGCAATTCATAAAAATCCCCTGACAGTCATGGAATTCTTTCAGACTTTTCAAGCAACTAAACTCGAGGAAGATGAGTGCTAGTCAGGAATATAATGGTTAGGAATTTTAACATTTCAAAAGAGTACCAATCTCGTGTTAGTGAAATGTACACTAATTTTGTTATTGTACTTATATTTTACATGTCCATATACACCTGCTGCTTTTAGTTGGACTGGAGCATTCAAGTTTTTATTTATATGGAATTCAAAGTCTGCGCGCGTTTTAATTTCCCTAACCCATTAACTCCCAGAAGTGATTAACATGTAAATTTTCACGTATGATGTGCGATCCTCGCAGTAGATAGCGCTATTTATGCAATAGCGAAAATCAGACCTGAAAAAAATCAGGCCTGTACAGGACTCCAATTCAAAATATATGAACTTCACATATTCATTGCATCTCATTTATCACTTTCACGGGTTTATTACGAATCAACTTAACGGCCTGCTCCCAGTTGGCTTGTTAGCTCAATTGGTAGAGCGCTGCACTAGTATCGCAGAGGTCAGTGGTTCGAGTCCCGTACAGGCCTGATTTTTAACATATTTGTAACATATTTGCTAAATAAAGGTGAAAAAAACGCCATTTCGCAAAATAGTAATTCTGTCAAAATTACTACTTTCCGAAACGAGTTTCTATTATGGTCAATAAACTGAGAGGTGACCAGGCTCTTAGAAAGATTGATCATTTTATTAGTGGACATATTTTGTTTCGGACGAAGAGGACATAATTATTTGCTAAATAAAGGCGAAAAAACGCCATTTCGCAAAATAGTAATTCTGTCAAAATTACTACTTTGCGAAACGAGTTTTATTTTGGTCAATAAAATGAGAGGGGACCAGGCTCTTAGAAATATTGATCATTTTATTGGTGGAAACATTTTGTTTGGGACGAAGAGGACATATTTGCTAAATAAAGGCGAAAAAACGCTATTTCGCAAAATAGTAACTCTATCAAAATTACTACTTTGCGAAACGAGTTCTGTTATGGTCAATAAAATGAGAGGTGACCAGGCTCTTAGAAACATTGATCATTTTATTGGTGGAAACATTTTGTCTCGGACGAAGAGGACATATTTGGCGAATAAAGGTGAAAAAACGCCATTTCGCAAAATAGTAATTCTGTCAAAATTACTACTTTGCGAAACGAATTCTACTATGGTCAATAAAATGAGAGGTGAGCAGGCTCTTCGAAATATTGATCATTTTATTAGTGAAAACATTTTGTTTCGGACGAAGAGGACATATTTGCTAAATAAAGGCGAAAAAACGCCATTTCGCAAAATTTCGTTTCGTTTCGTTTCGCAAAATAGTATAAGCCCAGCAGAAGCGCATGATGAGCACGTGACAGAGCTAGATTACGTGCTTTATATAATTTTAGCTCTTGTCAACATCAAACCAGCCAAAATTTCCTCGAAAATGAAGCGAAGTGTAAAACAAAGCCTTAGGTTAAAGAGAGAAAAAAAAATATAAAATGCCTACGGTTCTCCTGTATTTCTAAAGATTGCGGCAGCAGTTTTGATTTCGCGACATTCACGATCTATAACGATAACAACGGTAATGTAGTTGCCGGTAACATAACAGCATTTTTATCTGTTTCGAAACCATGACATCTTCGTCGCACGCAGTCAGGGTATCATTTATATCTTCACATGTAAAGATGTCAATGTTGTCACCACAACCAGATTTATCAACATGACGGTTTTCTTTTCCATGCAAAGATTTTGTTTACATCTGCGAACGCTTTTAAGACTGAACTTGATATTTTTTTTTAAAGAAAATAGTCCCTGCAATAAGAAACTGTTGAATTTTTTATGTCCAAAGTTAGTGGTTTTCGGACGACCTGAGTTTTCGATGCAGTAGATCTTGTACGTGATCAGTATGCGGCAGAAGTGCGTGATCAGCGCGTGACAGAGCTGGATGACGTGTTACATTCAATTATAGTTCCTTGCAAAATGAAAACCAGCCAATATTTCTCGAAAATTAAACAAAGCCTGCGGTTAAAAACGTGAAAAAATTACGAAATGCCTACGTCTCTACTCTATATCTGAAAATCGCGGCAACAGTTTTGATTTTGCAGCATTCACTATCTATAGTTATGATAACGTTAATGTGGTTGTCGGTGAAATACCAGCAATTTTTTCTGTTTTGAAACCATGACATCTTCATCGCACGCAGTTAGGGTACCATTTATATCTTCACATGTAAAGATGTCAATGTCGTAACCACAACCAGATTTATCAACAGGACGGTTTTACTTTCTATGCAAAGATTTTGTTTCCATCAAAAGGATGTTCTAAGGCTGAACTTGATGTGTTTTAGAGGAAATAGTCCTTGTAATGAGAAATTGTTGAATTTTTTATGTCCAAAGTCAAAGTGGTTTTCGGGCGACCTGAGCTTTCGATGCAGTAGATCTCTGAATTCAGTTCTATTGGGAGTTAAAGCTTTAACTCAGGCTCTACGTGATCAGTATGTGGCAGAAGCGCGTGATCAGCGCGTGACAGAGCTGGATGACGTCTTACATTTAATTATAGTTCCTTGCAAGATCAAAACCAGCCAATATTTCTCGAAAATGAAGCGAAGTTTGAAACAAAACGTGAGGCTAAAAAACGTGAAAAAATTACGAAATGCCTTCGTCTCTTCTCTATATCAATAAATGGAGGAAACAGCGTTGATTTTGCAACATTAACGATCAACGGTAATAATAACGTTAATGTAGTTGTCGGTGAAATACCAACATTTTTTTCTGTTCTGAAACCATGACATCTTCATCGCACGCAGTAAAGGGTATTATTTATATATTCACATGTAAAGATGTCAATGTCTCACCACAACCAGATTTATCAACATACATGACGGTTTTACTTTCCATGCAAAGATTTTGTTTACATCAACGAATGTTTCTAGGGCTGAACGTAATGTGTTTTAGAGGAAATAGTCCTTGTAATGAGAAGTTGTTATATTCTTATGTTCAAAGTTAAAGAGGATTTCGGGCGAGCTGAGTTTTCGGCGCAGGATATCTTTACATTCAGTGCTCTTAAAATGTGCTTCAAAATTGCCTTTGATTCAAATTTGCAATCAACGTCTACATAATAAACAAGATGATATCCGTTCGCTTTTTAATACTTATTCATCTCACCTAGTTTAAAATTTCTCTTTGAAGGAGTTAGAGATATGATCTACACTCCATGGCAAATAAAAACTCATATCCTCACGTACGGCTATGTAGTACCACCTTTATGTGTATTACTGACGCTGAGTTTATTTGATTCGTAGCCACATCAGCCTAACTAAGCGGAAGTCTAACGACCACCTCAAAGAAGAAAAAAACAAAAAAAAAAAAAGAAAATACAATAATAACCAGACGGCTACAAAAAAAAAATATAATAATATTAAGTGGGAGGTTTATGCTATTGTACCATACTCAGGATTAATGAAAATGAAAAGCTGAAAAATGTTACGTCACCCAGTTCTAACTTGGCGTAAAAATAGTGAAACAGTGTAATCATAAAAAAGAATCATGTACCACGAAATAAACAAATGATACCAGATTTTCTGTTTCGAGTTCGATATTCAGCTTCCCCGTTACTTCTGGTGTGAGCAAGTACACTTTTCTGTTATACAGTTGTGGGACAAATCCCCATATCACAGGAGTTAAGGTGAGAACTTAATGAGTCAGTAAATGAGATAAGAGGTTATCGACTAGATATACAAATATATATTATTTGGATCATAAGACGAACGAATGAGGAAAATATCGATCTTAGTTACTCGTGACGAACGTGGGAGAGAGAAAAACATCGTCTTTCCTCTCGAGAATTCGAGTCTTAGGCATTCGGATTGTACGATCTGAAGCTCTCCTACATGTAGCTAAAATGACAGAATTATTTCTAGATGCTGACATTAAGAATATAATAACAGACCTTGAATTAGCTGAATTTTTCTACCCATGAGGATCTATAGAGCTACAACATTACTGTTTCCAGTATCATGTGCACCGCTTGTCTTATATGAACCATAATATATGGCCTCCCTTGCTGCATCCCAGCCGCAGCAAAAAGCTCCGGGGATCAACGAGAGAGAGAGAGAGAGGTGCTTAGATTTCTTCTTCATGGTTCCAGCCTACAACTGGTTCAGTAACACCAAAGGTTTCTAAACACAAACACAAATAACAAAACACTTGAACACGCTCAGCGGAAAAGATTTTAATCTCTTTTTCCTTCAGTTACAACAAGAGGTCAAGTATCCTTGGGAAAAGAGCTTTATTGGAGTTTAATTTCGGCACTCTTTGGGTAAGGAAAGATATTGAAGTAGTATATTAAATTCGAGAATTGTGAGAAAAATATACTCAAAGACCACTTTATTGTTGATAGGATGTTGTTCAGCTTTACGTCTCCCTCTGGAGACGAACATGTGTACATCGTTCTCACAGAGTAGATATCAATGCAACTGATTCAGTCAAAAGAAAATTGTGATCGTTGAGAGCCGAGAAAGATATCTCTTATGGGAAGTATTTTGATGTCGCATCAAATTCTCTTTCCAGGCGGGAGGCAGTCACCGAATGAAACCATCGGATAGATGGACGTCCATTTAATCTTATTTTAATTTAATTTTCCGAGAGCGGAGCGAACGAGTGATATATCGAGTTAATTACTCCAAGAGAAATTGTATTGGTGAAATATAACTCGCGGAATGAATTCATCCTTTTCGACTCAGTGTACGTCCTGCTCTGAGGAGAAAAAGAATTTCACGGATTTCAAGTGTTTTCCGCTGAAAGGGAAATAGCTGAATTTACATCGCACAATGAATCAATCGTCATGCAGAAAAATGTAAACAAATCATAAAGATAAAAAATAGAAAACAACAAAAAAACCACAATAACTTTCTTCGGGTAAAACAGCAATTTCGATCACGAAAACAAAGTCTGCGCACGTTTTAATTTCCTTAAATCTTTAACTTCCAGAAATGATTAACATGTAAATTCTCCCTGCAATATCCATATATTATCCAGCAAACAGGTAATGAGAATACTCAAACTTATCAGGTAAAACTTGTTATCAACAACAACAATTTAACATTTATATAGCGCAAACTACTCTATAGATAATCAGTCGCGCTTTACAATCAGTTAAGGTGAGATCGGACGTCAGAATTCATCAGGTGCACTATGCAGCCACTTCAGTCGATGTATTGATCTCACCTTCCCTCCCCAATTCACCCTAGATTAGACACTACACAAGGATAGTCCACAACGCCGGGCACTACGTGCCCTACTCTTTTCGAAGAGCGTGTGGGTTCTTTAACGTCCCACACATATAAGGGCTTGTGAGACGGGACCTCCATTTATTGTCCCTATCCGAGAAGACTAGAAAGTCTAACCATTTGCAGATATTATTACAAAGGCAGCACTTTCTTCTCAGTTATTTAAAGACACTGAGTGTTGATCCGGCCGGAGTCGAACTCTCGACTTCCCGCACAACAGTCCAGCGCTATACCGATTGAGCTAACCGGGAGGCAGTTATCTTGATCTAAAACCAAATTGGCGTAACTAATTTAAAAGGAAACATGTAGCAGCAAGAGGGGAGAATTAACAATCAGATCTTGGGAGTTAAAGCTTTAACTGCATGTGATCAGTATGCGGCAGAAGCGCGTGATGAGCACGTGAGAGAACTAGATTGCGCGCTTATTTAATTTTAGCTCTGTTCAACATCAAAACCAGCCAATATATCTCGAAAATGAAGTGAAGTGTGAAACAAAGCCTTAGGTTGAAAAGAGAAAAATATGCAAAATGCCCACGTCTCTGATGTATATCTAAAGATAGCGGTAACAGTTGATTTCACAACATTCACGATCTATAGTAATAGTGGTAATGTAGTTGTCGATGAAATGCCAGCATTTTTTTCTGTTTCGAGACCATGACATCTTCATCGCACGCAGTAAGGGTACCAATTGTACTTTCACCCGTAAATATGTCAATGTCGTCACCACAACCAGATTTATCAAAATGACGGTTTTACTTTCCATGCAAAGATTTTTTTTACATCTACGGACGTTTCTAAGACTGAACTGAACATGTTTTAAAGGAAGTAGTCCCTGTAATGTCCAAAGAAGTTGAAGTGGTTTTCGGGCGACCTGAGTTTTCGATGCAGCAGATCTCTGTATTAATTCTTTGATAGTGTGTTTCAAAATTGTCTTTGATTCAAATTTGCAATCATCAATGTTGAAAGTGTCATGTATAAAAATTATGTAACGAAAGAAAACATATTTCGAGCTCCATCGTGACAGATGTAAAAAGAGTTTTTAAAAAAATTGCCCATCTCTCATATCATTTAAACCAACAGAATTTATTTCTCAATGCTGACATTAAGAATATATTAATGCACCTTGAAGTAGCTGACTTTTTTGTCCACGAGGATCTATGAAATGCAACATTACTGATTCCAGTGTCATGCGCACTGCTTTTCTTACATGAACCATAATATATGAACTCCCTTACTGCATCTTAACACGAGAAAAAAAAGGTGGATGAAAGAGAGAGAGGGACTTAAAATCCATTTTCAAGTGGTTCAATGACAATTTATTCATAAAAACTCCTGTAAGATACACCGAGGGTTTCTACACACACACACAGATAAAAAAAAAAACACTTGAATAACTTCAGCGGTAACGATTTTTTAAATCTCTTTTCCTTTAGTTACGACGAGAAGTCAAGTATCCTTGGCAAAAGAGTTTTATTGGAGTTTAATTGCGGCACTCTTTGGGTAAGGAAAGAAAGTGAAGTAATATAGGGCATGTTATAATCAAAAATCGGAAAATTGTGCAAAAAACTATACAAAAAGGCTACTATATTGTGGATAGGATGTTTTTTTGCTTTACGTTTCCCTCCGATGATGAACATGTGTAGATTGTTCTCACAGAGTAGAAATCAATGCAACTGATTCCATCAACAAAAAAATTGTGATCGTTGAGAACCTAGAAAGTTACCTCTTAAGGGAAGTATTTTGATGTAACACCAAATTCTCCTTCCATGTGAGTGAGAGGCAGTCAGCAAATGAACATAAATAATATTGATGTCCGTTTAATCTTTCTCAGGACTCGATTACGAACGAACAAAACCAAATTTTTAATTATGCAAATCAAAATCATTCTCATAATCGGAGAGAACAGATTTTATCATTCTAAACCTGATTGCATTGGCATGAGATCTATAGCGCCACTGAATTTCACTGGAGACTTTTCACTTTTGGCTGCAAACATATTTGGTGCGGCATCGGCGGGAGTTATTGATGAGAAAAAAGTTCACCTTTATCATTTTAGAAGATTTATAACGTTGTAACGGTGAAAGCGAAAATTGAAAATTTGGAAAAAAAGTAATGCATTTTCATGGCAAGATGATGGAAAAATATCTTTCATGTAAGCTGCATTGATTGATATCGCCAATCAGCTGCTGACGCGTCACTCGCCTTTCGCGCCACTTTGTCAGGTTGATCAATGAATTGCAAATTTTCATTCCTTGATAAAGTCGCCATTCATACATAGTAAAAAAAATAATAAAGGCTGATAGTTTCGAAAGAAACTGTTTGGGGGTGCGTCGGTGGGAGTAACGAAATAATTTGGATATATCAACAAAGTTGAAGTAGTAAATTGGCCACCGTAACGATTACAAATGCTGACGTTTCGAGCGTTAGCCCATCGTCGGAGCGAATAGAGGAATTGTGGGTTGTGTGTGCTTTTAAAGGCAGAGAATGGAGCTACGTTATTGGTGGGAACATGGCAACGAGAAAAACGAGAATAAATTAGTGGAATGGAAAGCTTTCGTTGATCCTTGTGGGACTTAGACTGCCGGTTTGAAAGATGAGCTTTTGTTCAAGATTTTTACGGCTTTCCGTGCTACCTAAGTGTAAGGAAAGACCGCAGATTGCCATTTGGCTATATGGCCAGATTGCCATGGCCATATGGCCATATGGCCATATGGCAATCTGCGGTCTTTCTTTACACTTAGGTAGCACGGAAAACCGTAAAAATCTTGAACAAAAGCTCATATGGCCATATGGCAATCTGCGGTCTTTCCTTACACTTAGGAAGCACGGAAAGCCGTAAAAATCTTGAACAAAAGCTCATATGGCCATATCATGTATAAAAATTATGTAATGAAAGAAAACATATTTCAAGCTCCAACGTGACAGATGAAAAAATAATATTTAAAAAGATTGCCCATCTCTCATATCATTTAAAACAACAGAATTTGTTTCTCAATGCTGACATTAAGAATATATTAATGGACCTTGAAGTAGCTGACTTTTTCGCCCACGAGGATGAATGAAATGCAACATTACTGATTCCAGTGTCATGTGCACCGCTTGTCTTACATGAACCATATTATATGACCTCCCTTACTGCATCTTAACACAAGAAAAAAAAGGTGGATCAAAGAGAGAGGGACTTAAAATTATTTTTCACGGTCCCAGCTTACAAGTGGTTCGGTGACAATTTATTCATAAAAGCTCCTGTAAGATACATGGAGGGTTTCTACACACATACACAGATAAAAAAAAAAAACACTTGAATAACTTCAGCGGTAACGATTTTTTAAATCTCTTTTCCTTTAGTTACGACGCGAAGTCAAGTATCCGTGGCAAAACAGTTTTATTGGAGTTTAATTGCGGCACTCTTTGGGTAAGGAAAGACAGTGAAGTATTATAGGGCATGCTGTAACTAAAAATCGGAAAATCGTGCAAAAAAATACACAAAAATGCTACTATATTGTGGATAGGATGTTTTTTCCTTTACGTTTCCCTCCGATAATGAACATGTGTAGACTGTTCTCACAGAGTAGAAATCAATGCAACTGATTCCACCAACGAAAAAGTTGTGATCGTTGAGAACCTAGAAGGTTACCTCATAAGGGAAGTATTTTGATGTCACAGCAAATTCTCTTTCCATGTGAGAGATCAGAGAAGGAACACAAATAATATTGATGTCTGTTTAATCTTTCACGGGACTCGATTACGAACGAACATAACCAAATTTTTAATTATGCAAATCAAAATCATTCTCATAATCGGAGAGAACAGATTTTATCATTCTAAACCTGATTGCATTGGCATAAGAGCTATAGCGCCACTGAATTTCACCGGAGACTTTTCACTCTTGGCTGCAAACATATTTGGTGCGGCATCGGCGGGAGTTATTGATGAGAAAAAAGTTCACCTTTATCATTTTTAGAACATTTATAACGTTGTAACGGTGAAAGCGAAAATTGAAAATTTGGAAAAAACGTAATGCATTTTCATGGAAAGATGATGGAAAAATATCTTTCATGTAAGCTGCATTGATCGATATCGCCAATCAGCTGCTGACGCGTCACTCGCCTTTCGCGCCACTTTGTCAGGTTGATCAATGAATTGCAAATTTTCATTTCTTGATAAAGTCGCCATTCATACATAGTAAACAAAATAATACATGGTGCCTTGTAGATATGGAATTACTGTCTCGTTATCATCTCGACATCTCACGAGAGAGCAGCGAACGAGTCGTATATCGAGTTAATTACTCCAAGAGAAATTGTATTGGCAAAATGTAACTCGCGGTATGAATTCATCCTTTCGATTCAGTGTACGTCCTGCTCTGAGGAGAAAAAGAATTTTACGGATTGCGAGTGTTTTCCGCTGAAAGGGAAATACCTGAATTTAAATCGCACAATGAATCAATCGTCATGCATAAAAGTGTAAACAAGTAATAAAGATAAAAATAAAAAACCAAAAACAAAAAAAGCACAATGACTTTCTTAAGGTAGAACAGCAATTTCGATCACGAAAAGAAAGCGTAACTAATTTAAAAGGAAACATGTTGCAGTAATAGGGGAGAATCAACAATCAGATCTTGGGAGTTAAGGCTTTAACGGAACGTAGTCAGAATGCGGCAGAAGCGCGTGATGAGCACGTGACATAGTTAGATTACGCGCTTTAGTTAGTTTAGCTCTTGTCAGCATAAAACCCGCCAAAATTTCTCGAAAATGAAGCGAAGTGTGAAACAAAACCTTAAATTAAAGAGAGGGGAAAAAAATATAATTTTCCTACGTTTCTGCTCAGTGTCTAAAGATCGCGGCAATAGTTTTGATTTCGCGACATTCATGATCTATAATGATAATAACGGTAATGTTGTTGTCTGTGCATACCAGCATTTGTTTCTGTTTCGAAACCAAGAGATCTTCATCGTACGCAGTAAGGGTTCTATTTATATCTTCATAAGTAAAGATGTCAATGTTGTCACCACAACCAGATTTATCAACATGACGGTTTTACTTTCCATGCAAAGATTTTGTTTACATCTACGGACTTCTTTTAAGACTGAACTTAATATGTTTTAAAGGAAAGAGTCCCTGTGCAATCAGTTCTCTTGGGAGTTAAAGCTTTAACCGTGCGTGATCAGTATGCGGCAGAAGCGCGTGATGAGTGCGTGACAGAGCTAGATGACGTGTTATATTTAACTATAGTTCTTTTCAACATCAAAACCAGCCAATATTTCTCGAAAATGAAGCGAAGTATGAAACAAAACCTGAGGTTAAAAAAGGTAAAAACATTACAAACTGCTTACGTTTCTGTTTTATGTCTATGAATTGCGACAACAGTTTTGATTTCGCAACATTCACGATCTCTAGTATTAATAGCGTTAATGTAGTTGTCGGTGAAATACCAGCATTTTTTTTCGGCTTTTAAATCATGACATCTTCATCGCACGCAGTAAGGGCATCATGTATATTTTCACACGTAAAGATGTCAATGTCCGCCGTCATCACAACCAGATTTATCAACATGACGGTTTTACTTTCCATGCATCCAAATATATTGTTTACATCTACGGACATTTCCAAGACTGACCTTAATACGTTTTAAAGGAAATATTCCCTGTAATAAGAAATTGTTATATTTCTATATCCAAAGTTAAAGTTTTTTTCGGGCAAGTTGAGTTCTCGATGCAACAGATCTCCGCATTCAGTGCTCTTAAATTATGTTTCAAAATTGTCTTTGATTCACATTTGCAATCAATATCTTCATACTAAGCAAGATGATATCCGTTCGCTTTTTAGATAGATACTTTATTGGTAAATACTTTGCAGTATGAACTGAATTGCGTATTCACAGATATAAAATAGAAATTACTATGTACATGTAGACATCTTAGTATTAAAATTACATAGTTCATCGTAAGGTGGAAACTGTGCATTATTTGTGGCTGTTGACTATTCTGGCCGAAGCATTAAAAAAACTGTTTTTAAGTCTATTTGTCTTGCAAAGTGGCAAAGCAAAGGTACGCTCGTGCCTTGACCTATGAGAGCTTACATAGCGGGGTGGTAAAAGTTTACTTAATTTATGCTGAGGATCGTTCATTATATCGCGAAATATTGCTGTACACATATTTTCATGGTGGTCTTTCACCATGGAAGATTCATAATAACTAAGGCCTGTTCGTGTTGCATACCACAACAAATGACTCTCATAGATATCTTTCCTGAATACGTTCTAGTATTCAGGGAGAGAGTAATGAAAAACTTGTGCTGCATAATCGATTATGGATCTTACACATGCCGTATAAAAGAGGCAAAGGTCTTTTGGTGGAACGTGAGCTCTTTTTAGCTGAACAAGGAAATAGGTTCTCTTTGCTGCTTTCTTGGTAATCTCAGTTATGTGAGCGTTCCATTTCAAATCTTCGGAGATGGTAACACCCAAGAGTTTGGCTTGTTTAACCAATTTCATGTGTTTACCATCTATTGAAAATGGATCAAAATCCCTTGGAATTGAAGAGAAACCAATTCGCAGCTCTTTCCATTTGTCTATGTTTAGTATTAGTCTGTTTTTCTTCGACCACTCTATTACTTAGTTCGTGGTATTTTGAGCTCCACTGGGGTGATCTTTCTTTGAGGCCGTCGTCTCGTCGACAAATTTCCATAGGGAGGCGTTGGTGATCGCTAAATCGTCTACCATAGTCAAGAAAAGCCAGGGACCTAGTTTGGTACCTTGCGGGACACCAGATGGAACAGAGTCCCATTCCGATACGCACCCATCAGACATCTTAATTCTCTAATAACGGTCTATCTCACCTAGTTTGAAATTTCTCTTTGAGGGAGTTCGAGATATAATTTACACTCGATGGTAAATAAAAACTGATATCCACGTGCACTATATTACCACCTTCATGTGCATTACTGACCAAGTGTGAGCTTAAGAAGGCTGCGTATTGACCTTTACTAAGTTTTTAAGAACCGAGGCGAGATCCTCGTCAAAAAAAGGATTCTTTGCGCGATACAAACAAACATCTACATGCCCCATGGAATTACTGAATGAATCGACGAGTCTCATCATAATGTTCTTTGTTTTTACTAGAGAAGTATCTGTGACTCCGTTGTAGCCAAAACTGCCAAAAATAACCTTTTATTCATGTGACAATAATATTTGTCTAAGTTCTGACATTAGACGAGATATCTAATCGGCTACTGGACAATTATTACAAGATCGAGTGTTGGATATGATATGATAAATAGGCAACGAGGCGAGTTGGCTATAATCATCTGATATCCAACAAGCGCGAGTGAAATAATTGTTTTATTAAAAGGAAAACGCCCCCAAGATATTAGACAAATCTTCTTGACTTTAATTTGTAGGAAGAAACCGGATGTTACAATGTACAGATATTAGATTATGGTATATTGACTCATATACCATAATGGCTAAGCCAATAAGAAGTCTTGAATTGCATTATCCAATGATCCAGTTTTTAATAAAAGAACATTTTTTTTTTTTTTGTGTGTGTGACCTAAGCAGGAATCAAAAGACAACACATTTGGTCCTCTTGAGTAGCCAATCGCAACACAACATTCGCCAAATCTTGCTCGCTTACGGGTCCCACCACTTTAGAAGAACAAAGACACAGAAGGAATATTTGTGAATAACGTGACAAAAAGCCAACAAAAGGGAAATTTTTACCCCAGAAACCACAATGACTCTGAATACGAGCAATTATTTTGATGTAAACTGGAGGCTATTATGCTTCAAATATTTTTGCAACGTACAGAGATATATGAATAGGAATTAAAACTTTTGTAAATCAAAACTTTTACTCTTGTTACTTTCAGGCATGTAGATATAACAAATGGCATCTTTTGGAGAATAGAGGGATTTAGCGGATGACGGTTTGACAGGTACAAATCAATTTTTAATTTGGAATTTATGACAGCTGTTTAGAGCTCATGTTATTTATGGAAGCGCGTATTCCTGCGTTTCTACCTCCTGACAACTGAATTAAATATAATTTCAGTAGATTTTCCTGGTTTATTGTTTTCAGATCGGAAATTATTTCACAAAAATCAAGAAAATAAATTTATATTGGTTTCTCTCACTTAATTCACTTCTGACTAGTCTGCGCGCGTTTTAATTTCCCTAACCCTTTAACTCCCAGAAGTGATTAACATGAAAATTCTTCCAGTAATATTGTAAAATCCAGCAAATAAATAATGAGAATACTCAAACTTATCAGGTAAAAGTTGTTATCTTGATAAAAAACCAAATTCACGTGAGTAGTTTAAAAGGAAACATGTAGCAGCAACCAGGTCTTTAGGAGTTAAAGCTTTAACTGCACGTGAAAAGTATGCGGCAAAAGCGCGTGATGCGGAGCGCGTGACAGAGCTAGATGACGTGTTATATTTAATTATAACTCACGTCAATGTCAAAACCAACCAATATTTCTCAAAAATGAAGCGAAGTGTCAAATAAAGCCTTAGGTTAAAAAAAGCAAAAGTTACAAAATTCCTGCGTACCTGCTCCATGTCTATGGATTGCAGCAACAATCTGGATTTAATAACAACGGTAATGTAGTTGTTGATGAAATACAAAAACTTCGATATTTATTCTGTTTCGAAACCATGGCATCTTTATCGCACGCAGCAAGGGTACCATTTATATCCTCAGATATAAAGATGTCAATTTCGTTACCACAACCAGATTTATCAACATAACAGTTTCACTTTCCATGCAATGCTTTTGTTTACATCTACGGGCGATTCTAAGACTGAACTCAGTGTTTTAAAGGAAATAGTTCTTGTAATGAGAAATTGTTATATTTTTATGCCCAAACTTTTTAAAGTGATTTTCGGGCGAGCTGAGTTTTCGATGCCGCAGATCTCTGCATTCAGTGCTCTTCGAATGTGTTTCAAAATTGTCTTTGATTCAAATTTGCAATCACTATCGACAAAATAAACAAGAGGATATACCTTCGCTTTTTAATACGAATTTTCCCCCTAGTTTAAGATTTCTCTTTGAAGAAATGAATATTCGTATCCAAGTGCGGCTATGTAATAGCCTCTTTATGCACATTACTGACCAAGTGTGAGTTTAAAAAGCCTGTGTATTGGCTAAGTTCCTTCACTCTATTTTGAAGAACCGATACAAAAGCTTCGTCAATAAAGAATTTATTGCATGAAAAAAATTATTTACACGCCTCAGGAATTACTACATGAATCTGCGAGTCTCTTCGTGATTTTCCTTGTTTTTACGAGAGACATAACTGTGATTCCGTTGTAACCAAAACTGTCAAAAAACCTTTTTTTCATGTCACATAAATACAAAGTGGTGTCATTAGACATTACACGAGGTATTAAACCGGCTACAAGCAATATTTTTCGTTTTTGCGTAATCTAAGTAGGAATCATATTAAAAAAACCATACACTTTGTCCACCTTGGTAGCCGGTGTGAGCACAGGATTCGTCTAATATCGCTCCGCGCTCGCGGATTCCAACGCTTTAGAACAAGGAATATTTGATAAACGTGACAAACCTAACAAAAGTGAAATCTTTACCCTAGAAACCACAATCACTACGAATTCTTAATCACATATAAAAACGAATCCTCGCCAACGTCACGATTAATCATTTGGGTTTCTTAACTCGGATACTGAACGTATCATTAATTCGAGATATAGGTATGAATGGAACATTTACTTCTTCCCTCCTTCGATTCCTGTTTATTTTTTTCTAAATCCGATGAATCTTGATCACGTATGAAAACGAAACCTCGCTAACGTCGCGATTAATTATTTTTCCTTTGAAGGCTTGCCAACATCATTCGAACTTGACCCGTTATTAATGTGGTTTGCTAGGGAACTAGACTTTTGTCTTCATTTATTCGAACTACGTATCCACAAGGTGGTTAGTCAAGTTATTTCTGACTGGTTTTCAGTTGGAGTTCCGTTTTAGTAGATATATCTTTTGCTCAGTAATAGACTGAATTTGGTACATATTGAGCTTGTTTATTTATGTAGTTCGCTGAAAGATTAAAACGTGGGCTCAATGAATGCTGATGATGGTGCAAATCTGATTCTAAGAGACGAGATCACCTCACCAGCTATTAGAAATTATCAAAATATCTTCTTCAAAACTATACAGCAACACATTTTCTTTTTCAGCGATGCGTTTACTGATATTTTCAAAGTTCTCCCTAGTTTTGCGATATCAATAGTGTGCTGCAACAATAGTGTGATAATGGAAACTTTGAGATTCTCCCTCTTTCTTTATAATTAAATATACATGTGTTTCACGTTCTCTTTAAATTACTTTTGTGTGACTCTCCTCTTTCCATGTTTTCTAGCACAGTACAATTGATTCTATTTTATTTCCAGCTATGGCGGAAAGTAACCTCCCTACAACGGGAGAAGAACTGGATGCAAAAGATGAGCTCCCAGTCACAAGTGAGAAACATAGGCTTGCAACGCATACAAGAGGTATTATTTTTGGATAAGTGGGTTCAGATGGGACACTATTTTTTCTTTTTTGTACAAGAAAAAGATCATTAACTTTCAAAGTTTCCAAAAAATATATAGTTCAAGAGAAAGAGCAAAAAAGACCCTTCCCATTGACATAAAATCAGATCACACACAGGTATTTTGTGGTCTGTTGTCACTGTTCTCTGAACAATTCTAAGTGGGAATAAACTACATTGATGCCACGCTTACCATATTCTCCTTCGCAGCCGCCGTTTGATCTCGTCACGCAACCTGCTCTCTCCCCTGTAGCGTGACGAGACTAAACAAAAGATGCGAATGAGATTTCTCTAGCTAGCGAGTAGGCCCGAATACTAGGCTTTTAAGTAATGGGCTCCAGGCTTTTATTATTGGTGTTCCGCATGAGTGTTTAAAAATTTACTGCGATAAAGCAAACCGAAAATCCATTTTATCTCCAGGAGATCTTGACCAAAGATATGTTGCGGTCTGCGTTTCCCGAATAGGTGAAAATATATTAAACGAAGAAAAAAGGAGTAATAGTTAAAAGGCTTTTATAAAAAAGGGAAAGTCCTCTTTACGGTAATTTTGAAGGAGTTGTTATTTGAGAGCAATTCAACTTGAAGGTTTTGGAAATCTGAAAATTCGCTTGGTTAGAATTACACATTGTTGTGATCACTGATAAGTTTAAAATAACTTCTTGTTAATTTCAGCGACCGAGGAAAGTCAAGTAACTTCATGTGACCATGAATTCGGTGTATACGTTGATCCTTTAAGAGGTGAGAAAACAAGGTGAAATTGCACTCTTGAAAGAGCCCCAGTATAGTTTTGGCAGATTTACATCAACTTTTCTTATGTACTGTAAATAACTTTAGAAACAGAAAAATATAACTCTTCGGATTTCAAGCTTTCTCACCATCAGAAAAAAGAATAAGATTTAAGATTTCATCTAAGATTATTCGTCCCAAATGTAGAAGAGTCAATTTATATAGTACATGCACTTCTAATTATTAATTAATCAATTAACTTATTTATCTTTTGTTGCTGAATTGGTGAAGGATTTTTCTTGTTTTTAAATATTTATTGAATTGTCACTACCATGGGGCTGGGCTGGTAGTCGAACCTTGTAGAGGACATGATTTCTTATTATTTCCACAACCCCCACATTGTAAGTTGTGTGCAAATCTTTAAATAAGTATATAACTAAATAAAAAAATAAACAAAGCAAACGAACCTGAGCCCGGTTTGTTTTCAGGGATAGCAAAAGAATGTCTCGAGACAGGAAACAAAGAATACAGACAAGGAGAGGCTAATAACGCGATAAACTCCTACACTGAAGGACTTCAAGTCAACTGCAGAGATAAACGGCTCAACGCGAAGCTTTATAGTAACAGGGCAGCAGCTCATTTCCATTTGGGTAAGGATTTCATTTCAAACTTATAAATTTGTCGTGCAGCGATAGATAATGGAATGCGCAATCTCCTTCAAGCAAAGACGTGATTCTCGCAAGTGGACCACAATCTCAGGCGCGGATCCAGGATAATGAAATGGGGGTGAATTTTTGTAATAATATAATAGAACCAAAGCCTGGTTGAGGTGTTTGAGGTCTGTACATCAGCATGATTGATTTCCCATGAATAATTAACATTTTCGAATTTTAGACAACGCAAATGCCAATTGTATTATTTTAGAATTGTAAAAAAGCCAGCTATTGAGCGCTGCATTGTGGATGGAGGAGCAAAACCTTAGAGTTATAAACAGAATCTAAAAATCGAAATCGCACGTCGTCGGAATGGCAGAGTAGACAGACCTGGCCTGGACGACGACAACGCAACGTCGTTAAAGCATGGAAACGAGGCGTTTTTGGATTACATGCTGGACAGTGTGTTTGTGGGTTCAAAATGAATAGATTGATTGGTAGAACCAGTCATCCCTTATGCATATTCTCCACCGCAATCAGAGAAATCAGAGAAATCAAATATCATTTCAATATTTGAGGGATAATAAAAAAAAGAAGGAACGGGCCTCAGAAAAGGGGGGGGGGATTAACCCATTTCACCTCCCCTGGATCCATACCTGAATCTAAGAAATTGCATCAAAGAAGCCGAACCCAGTGCATCCTAGATACTAGCTGGGATAGGAGACCACAGGTTAGGAGCGAGGCAAATTTTTTTAACAGTTATTTTTTCCGTAAGAGAATCTGATCACAACATTAAATGAAATAAATTTCCTTTTTCGTGACACCGCATAAAAATCAATTAAAGAAATGATCCTCGCAGATGGACCTCGATGTAAGCCATTGCAATTTTTTTTGGCCTCTTTTCTGCATTTGCATGTAATGAACACCTAAAACTCATACCCTAAATTCCATAGGAAACTACCAAGAGTGTCTCGATGATGCAGCAGTTGCTGTTCAATTGGAACCCACTTTAATTAAAGCCATCAAAAAAGGTGGGTTCTCAGCCAAAATTCATCAAAAATCTTTCTATGATTTCGTCAAAAATGAAAAGTGTGGATCACAGCAGGATACATCATCCCAGGTGTCCATGATATCTGCTGTGTTTATATCTGCTATAAAGGTAAAAAGCACTAGTAAACGTCAATAAACTTTCAATTGAACCTTCGTTGGAAGCCGCTTTGTATAAGCTCTTTATAGTCCATTTTAAGTTCTTCCACTGTTGATAATTTCTTCTTTATCACAATTTTTGTTTTCGAGCTAAACAAAAATCAAATCGTTTTCTGCATACGTTTGTACCTTGACGGTAATAACTACCTTGCACCACCGACTGCTGCCTTCTTTTCAGGAGCCAGTGCTTGTGTCGAGCTTTCCTTGTATAAAGAAGCAAGAAGCTGGTTTCATATGGGATTGGCCGTATCCTTTCACGAATGTTTCAAACGTGATACAAGAAGCTACGCAGGAAATATTTCCAAGAAAATTAACACGTTACAGTCAGATTCGTATACACGTAATGCGAGCGATGTTCACTGATACCACACTGAGCAGTTGTTAGGAGTATTCTCAAAGGGCTCTTTCAATTACTGCGCAAATCTCAGTTTAAAAAATTTCATTTCAAAAATTCATTAAAAAACTTCCAACTGATGGCCCCTAGTTTGTATCTGCGCTTGAGAGCTGGTTAGTTCACTCTAAGATAATCAGAGAGATCAAATTTCCAGAATAAACCCAAGTTTGAGCTAGCGCTCCCATTCCTAAGGTTCCATCTCGTATTCTAAATTGATAAATAACACAATTCCACCACATTCTCGCACATCCATTCATAATTTATATATCCTTAACAAGTTTTAAGATCGAAAACAATAGCAAACCCCTGGTTCATTTACTGAGCAAATCTAATGCTAAACTAAAATTTATGGCAAACAGTGATGCCAGTCTCGGCTGTGGTTATCAAGACCAGGGACAGTTCAAAACAGCAATCGCGTACCATCAACGTCATCTAGAAATTGCAAAAGAAGTGGGAGACAAGGTCAGAGAGGGAAGTAGTTGTGGCAATCTCGGCAATGCTTATAACAGTCTAGGACAGTTCAAAACAGCAATCGGGTACCATCAACGTCATCTAGAAATTGCTAAAGAGGTGGGAGACAAGGCCAGAGAGGGAAGTAGTTATGGCAATCTCGGCTGCGCTTATCAAGGTCTAGGACAGTTCAAAACAGCAATCGGGTACCATCAACGTCATCTAGAAATTGCTAAAGAAGTGGGAGACAAGGCCGGAGAGGGAACAAGTTATGCCAATCTCGGCTGCGCTTATCAAGGTCTAGGACAGTTCAATACAGCAATCGGGTACCATCAACGTCATCTAGAAATTGCTAAAGAAGTGGGAGACAAGGCCGGAGAGGGAACAAGTTATGCCAATCTCGGCATTGCTTATAAAGGTCTAGGACAGTTCAAAACAGCAATCGGGTACCATCAACGTCATCTAGACATTGCTAAAGAAGTGGGAGACAAGGCCGGAGAGGGAAGAACTTATGGCAATCTCGGCATTGCTTATCAAGGTCTAGGACAGTTCAAAACAGCAATCGGGTACCATCAACGTCATCTAGAAATTGCTAAAGAAGTGGGAGACAAGGCCGGAGAGGGAAAAGGTTATGGCAATCTCGGCATTGCTTATCAAGGTCTAGGACAGTTCAAAACAGCAATCGGGTACCATCAACGTCATCTAGAAATTGCTAAAGAAGTGGGAGACAAGGCCGTAGAGGGAAGAAGTTCTGCCAATCTCGGCATTGCTTATAAAGGTCTAGGACAGTTCAAAACAGCAATTGGGTACCATCAACGCCATCTAGAAATTGCTAAAGAAGTGGGAGACAAGGCCGGAGAGGGAACAAGTTATGCCAATCTCGGCTGCGCTTATCGAGGTCTAGGACAGTTCAAAACGGCAATCGGGTACCATCAACGTCATCTAGAAATTGCTAAAGAAGTGGGAGACAAGGCCGGAGAGGGAACAAGTTATGCCAATCTCGGCTGCGCTTATGACAGTCTAGGACAGTTCAAAACAGCAATCGGGTACCATCAACGTCATCTAGAAATTGCTAAAGAAGTGAGAGACAAGGCCGGAGAGGGAACAAGTTATGCCAATCTCGGCATTGCTTATAAAGGTCTAGGACAGTTCAAAACAGCAATCGGGTACCATCAACGTCATCTAGAAATTGCTAAAGAAGTGGGAGACAAGGCCGGAGAGGGAAAAGGTTATGGCAATCTCGGCATTGCTTATCAAGGTCTAGGACAGTTCAATACAGCAATCGGGTACCATCAACGTCATCTAGAAATTGCTAAAGAAGTGGGAGACAAGGCCGGAGAGGGAACAAGTTATGCCAATCTCGGCATTGCTTATAAAGGTCTAGGACAGTTCAAAACAGCAATCGGGTACCATCAACGTCATCTAGAAATTGCTAAAGAGGTGGGAGACAAGGCCGGAGAGGGAAGAACTTATGGCAATCTCGGCATTGCTTATCAAGGTCTAGGACAGTTCAAAACAGCAATCGGGTACCATCAACGTCATCTAGAAATTGCTAAAGAAGTGGGAGACAAGGCCGGAGAGGGAACAAGTTATGCCAATCTCGGCATTGCTTATGAAGGTCTAAGACAGTTCAAAACAGCAATCGGGTACCATCAACGCCATCTAGAAATTGCTAAACAAGTGGGAGACAAGGCCGGAGAGGGAACAAGTTATGCCAATCTCGGCTGCGCTTATGACAGTCTAGGACAGTTCAAAACAGCAATCGGGTACCATCAACGTCATCTAGAAATTGCTAAAGAAGTGGGAGACAAGGCCGTAGAGGGAGCAAGTTATGCCAATCTCGGCATTGCTTATAAAGGTCTAGGACAGTTCAAAACAGCAATCGGGTACCATCAACGTCATCTAGAAATTGCTAAAGAAGTGGGAGACAAGGCCGGAGAGGGAAGAAGTTATGCCAATCTCGGCTGCGCTTATCGAGGTCTAGGACAGTTCAAAACAGCAATCGGGTACCATCAACGTCATCTAGAAATTGCTAAAGAAGTGGGAGACAAGGCCGGAGAGGGAAAAAGTTATGGCAATCTCGGCATTGCTTATCAAGGTCTAGGACAGTTCAAAACAGCAATCGGGTACCATCAACGTCATCTAGAAATTGCTAAAGAAGTGGGAGACAAGGCCGGAGAGGGAGGAAGTTATGCCAATCTCGGCTGCGCTTATCGAGGTCTAGGACAGTTCAAAACAGCAATCGGGTACCATCAACGTCATCTAGAAATTGCTAAAGAAGTGGGAGACAAGGCCGGAGAGGGAACAAGTTATGCCAATCTCGGCTGCGCTTATCAAGGTCTAGGACAGTTCAAAACAGCAATCGGGTACCATCAACGTCATCTAGAAATTGCTAAAGAAGTGGGAGACAAGGCCGGAGAGGGAAAAAGTTATGCCAATCTCGGCTGCGCTTATCAAGGTCTAGGACAGTTCAAAACAGCAATCGGGTACCATCAACGTCATCTAGAAATTGCTAAAGAAGTGGGAGACAAGGCCGGAGAGGGAGGAAGTTATGGCAATCTCGGCTGCGTTTATGCCAGTCTAGGGAAATTTAAAACAGCAATCGGATATCATCAGCGTCATCTAAAAATTGCTAAAGAAGTGGGAGACAAGGTCGGAGAGGGAGGAAGTTATTGCAATCTCGGTATCGCTTATCGCAGACTAGGACAGTTCGAAACTGCAATCGAGTACCATCACCTTGCTCTAGAAATTGCTAGGGAAGTGGGAGACAAGGTCGGAGAGGGAACAAGCTTTTGCCTTCTTGGTAGAATTCGTCTAAGTCAAGGAGAGTTTAAAGCAGCAATCGAGTGTGATGAACGTCACCTGGAAATTGCTAAAGAAGTAGGAGACAAGGCTGGAGAGGCATGCGCACTCTGTTCTCTTGGTGAAAGTTTTAAGTGCCTAGGAAATGTTTTGAAGGCGTTTGTCTACTTTCAGTCGAGTGTAGAGGTGTATGATGATATCAGGGCCAGTCTTCAACTCAACGATGAGTGGAAGATTTGTTATCGTGATCAACACCAAACGGCGTACAAAGGTTTGTGGCGTACAAATCTACAGCAAGGTAACGTCGTAGGGGCTCTTCTTGCCGCAGAAAAAGGACGTGCGCAGTCTCTGAGAGATCTCATGGACACAAGATATCAGCCTGGAGATTCTTCAACAAACAGCTCTTCGAACAATACGTTTCTGAGTGCTGTTCCATCGAGCACAGTTTTTATGGCTATAAATGGTCCTTGCGTTTACCTCTGGGTAATACTCAGCAACAATAACATCCAGATGAGAAAGGTACATGTAAATAGTTTCAAGTATGAGAATGATTTGGAAATTTTTATTGAGCACCTGAACAAAACCGCTCTTGAGGAGATTGGTGCAAAAATAAATGTTAGGCGCGAAAATCCTTCGCTTGATTCGCCGAAACGGGAGGCAATGGCGAGTGATGTCATCCCAATTGATGTGTTGTACTCGAAATCAAGGGCTTTACAGAAGCTTTATGAAATCATCGTTACTCCCATTGCTGATTTGATCGAGGGTAGAGAGCTTACATTTGTTCCTGAGGGGCCATTTTGCCTTGTACCTTTCGCAGCATTGGAGGACTCCAAGTCAACTTATCTAAGTGATTCTTTTACAATTCGTGTGCTTCCGTCCTTGACGACCCTCCAATTAATTCCTGATTGCTCAACTCAATTTCATATGACGACTGGTGCATTGCTTGTTGGAGACCCATGTTTCAAAGATATCATCTATCAGGGAAGACGTTTGCGGCAACTTCCAGGAGCACGGAAAGAGGTGGAGATGATCGGACGTCTCCTCAATATCGCCCCTGTCACTGGAGAAATGGCAACAAAAGATGAAGTGTTAAACCGAATGTCATCGGTGGCGTTGGTACACATCGCAGCGCATGGTAAAATGGAAACTGGAGAAGTTTTTCTGGCACCAAACATCACAAGAGAAAACCCAAAACCTCAAGAGAAAGACTACCTAATGACAATGAATGATGTGGCAGAATCTGGACTGCGAGCACGACTTGTTGTATTAAGTTGCTGTCATACTGCTCGCGGGGAGGTTATGGCTGAGGGTGTGGTAGGCATCGCGCGAGCACTTTTGGGTGCAGGTGCTAGATCTGTTGTGGTAACCTTGTGGGCGATTGACGACGAGGGAACCCTGGAGTTCATGAGTTTCTTCTACGATGCGCTTGCTAAAGGAAAGAAGGCAAGTGAAGCTCTCAATCAGGCCATGAAGTGTATGAGAGAAATTGGAAAGTTCAAGGAGGTGAAGCACTGGGCACCATTTGTACTCATTGGGGATGACGTCAGCCTGGATTTCAACGATGTTTAGACGCTGAAGTAAGCAACTATTCTGTTTATAATTTTTACTTAAAAACATAAAAAGTGACTTTGAATCATAATTCATTGTTTATATTTGAGCAGTGTTGCTTTTGCTATTGTTTTGCTTCTAATCGGGTTAAAAGTTTATCTTTTTGCCCCAGCTAATTGAGATGCGGTACAATCGCGTGGAGAAACCTACGATTACAACAATCTTTTAAGAAAAGATGATACGAGCTAAAAAGGAAATATCTTATATGAAAATCTTGTTGTGTAGTGTATCTCTTCATGTCTAGGGAAAAATTTTATTGTAACTCAACGATCTATTCTAAATTTAGATTCTTTTATTTAACAGCTGAGGCAGTGAGCATTGGAATCCAGAGGAGTTTGTAGTTACCAACAAATGTTGATATTTGGAGCAAAAACCAGGAAGATACCGCTGAAATCTACGTCAAGAGTCTTCTTTGCAAAGCAGAGACAACCAAAAGACGGCCAACGTCTAATTCAACAAGTGGCATTAAAGATTTCCATTGACTCAAAAAGTTGAACTGCTGTGACGAGCATGTAGAACTTTCGACACTCAAAAGGAGAACTTTTAAGTGTTTTGATCTTTGATATCTTGCTTAAACTTATTTCTATACATATTTTTAATGAGAAAGTTTTAAAATTATCAGGACTAGCAATCTGAAAAGTAACATTTTTTATCTAACTTAATCTATCAACAGGATCTCGGGCGTAACATTTACTTCGAGATTAGAACGTCTGGAAAACGCTGTCAGCGTTTTCTGACAGGTTTTTCCCGATCATTTTTTCTCAGGAGGAATGTAAGGCTATCATAGCCATATGCATGTCTAGAGAATTTCCATTGAACTTAGAGAGTAGTCAGTTGCCCCATTGCTCCGTGATCATAGTTTATGTTCGAAGGAAATTGTGATTAGCGGTTTGAGGATTTTTACTAAGTCATTGCTTAAGTCAATGTTATTTTAATTTCCGGGAAAATAACAGATTCTGACCTTTATGGCCGGAAGTTAGTCTTGGGATTACTTATTTTTTTAAGATTTCTCCTTTACGTTTGAATGCGATAAATTGTGTTTTTTGTATAAGCATTTCAACGTATTTTTAGGATGCTGTTTAAACTAATCGTCCAAAGGCAAAACGTTACCGACGTTAATTTGTTACCGACCAGCATAAAATTGCGTATCCTACGAAGCATTGAAAGAAGCACAGAAATTGCGAGGGAGTAGGAAACAAATGATTTTATTTAGTCCCTTTAATTGGATTGTTTACCTATTGTATGAGTACAATAAAATAACGTTCGAATATCAAAAAATGAGACAAATCGTTGGACATTTTGTTGGAAGGGTAGGGAAAGTCAATAACAAAATGAAGAAAAGTCTCTAGCAACCTGCAAGCAGCAACTGCCTTGAATGGATATATATGTATATAACTGTATGACAGTTATCGATGAATGCCTGAATCATATCTGTGAGGCCATCAAGTATTTGGCAGAATGTGTCAATAAAATTGAACCCCTAGGACAAACAAATGGGAAGAAGATAGCTATCAGAGTACTTAACCTCATAAAATCAATATTTCATCAAATAAATTCAGCTTTTCTCTTTCCCTTCTGTTTCATTTAGTTCTTTCACATGCTAAAGTAAGAAAAACAACTAAATCAGGGCTAACTTAGAGCACAAGAGTAGTTTTTGATTGTGTTTCTTGATGGGGACTCACGTTTTTTCTTCCTACACTCGTGACAAGACGAAAAAACGTCTTTCTCTGAACAAAAGTTCGTTTCGAATTTCGCCCAGTGATCAGTGTAGCTTACGCGATTTTCTGTTCTTGCACTAGCCTGCGAGGAAGTTCTCACTATAATCGCTTTAAGTAGAAAACTTGGATAGAGATCAACGGAGAAATCTTTCTGCGCAAGAACAATCCAAGAAGGTATTTTGAGTCGCAATTTCCTCTTCCCCCCCATACCCCCTCCCCTTCCTCCCATACCCCCTCCCCTCCATACCCCCTCCTCTCATACCCCCTCCCCTCTATACCCCCTCCCCCCTTCTTTTTACCTCGCGCAGGCAGTACGGGTGAACTGAGGAGAAAGTTGCAACCCACAGGAAGAATCCTGGAGCAAACGGTGAGATAAAGAAACACTCCCACTTTTTTTCTATCACCCAATTTCTTCATCGTTCTCTACCTCTGGAGACTAACGTAACGATTGCACTTTAGATTGACTTTTATTCCACTTTCTTAGGCCCTAAAGCAAATGATGCAGCAACTGGATCACGAACGGAACTTGAAATTCGACGCTTTTGAACGCGTGGAAGATCTTGAGAGACAGGTTCATCGCGTTTTTTTTTTTTATTTTCTTCAGATAAGGTGGCGTCTTAAAGACATTATTCTGTACACTGGGTGGTTTTGTTCTCATCTCCGTATTTCTATTTTTTTTCTTCCTTTCAGATTTATAAATACAAGCAACATCTGATCAGCGATCTATCAAGGCCAGGAGTTGGAGCAGGTACGGTTTATGGCACGCAGACTAAAAATAATTCGAGTTCTAAAGAAATCCGTGACTATCCACGACTATCTGATGTTATTAAACGTTTAAATTTTTTTTGACATATGGAAGGATATTGTTGACACATACCGCTTCACTCTCTCTCCAACCCCCCCCCCCCCCCGCTCCATAACGAATCACTAGCCCTTGCATTTTTAATTGAATTGACGTGTATGTTCTGTTTTAAATTGGTTTGAACCTCTTGCCCTGGTTTTTATCCGCGTCCTTTCTTCTCGAAGAGGGTTAGACGCCGCTAGAGAACAAAGATAGTTACCTTAGCAATAAGTGATCTTTTGTGCTTATGATTTCCAAATTTCAATGAGACTTTGGGCTTTTGATATAGCGTCCCTATGTTATGAAACAAACTGCTAAAACTCCAAACCAAGGGTTGGTGCAATTTACTCCGAATTGGAAGCTCTGGGTGCATTCCGTTGCACTTTAGAGCAAGACATTTTACCCATATATTTTACTGACATTCTATTCTCCATCCTGGATTATAAATGGATTTTGGAGAATTTTCGGGGACTTGGCAAATTCTTGTAGGGAGTGGGGAATAACTCGCGGTGGACTCGGTTTTAGTTGCTTCTCACTGTCGAAACGGGACGATCACTGTAACGTAGCAACGTCAGCCACTTAGCCTGCGAGCAAAACTAAAGGACATATGTGAAAAATGAAAAATTCTCAGTGCTGACGTTATAGTAACCACACAAAAATCATGAGACGAACTCTTATCCTGGTCTCTTTTTATAGGCTCGAGAGCCGCATCACGCACAGACAAACGCTTCTTGTCCTCTTACCAGACGGTGCCGGACATCTACGCAGCGTCCCTGCTGTTCGTCCCATCCGCCAGTCCATCCGGCTAAGCCTGTCAAAGTGGTGCAGCCAGTAGCTGGAGGAGGTTTATGGCCACTCCCTGTAGTATTTCCACAGAGACAAGCTCCCACACCGGACCCTGGTGAGTCATAACAATAGGTGATGGTTCTTTAGTTTTTTATTTGTTTGTTATTTTCTTTGACAATTTAGAGAGGACGGGATTAACGCTTTCCACCCTAGTTGTCAGAGATACGTCATCTGATTGTATCAGTTTTATCTAGTTCACATTTTTCTTGATGTTTCAGTGAGTGGCTCGTATTCACCACCTCCCAAAATTCGAAGGCCGAAAACTGTAAGTACTTAGAGAACGATGTTATTCGCCCAAGGCATTACGTCCTTTCGAATCCAGATGAATTATCATCCTAGCTTCCCGTTGAAGGACATGTTGCACATAACTGCCTTGAGTTTAAAGGACTCCGCAAATATTTGTTACAAAAAAAGAATAAGAGATAACATCAACAACCACAAGAGACGGGCAATAGAAGCAGTTTTCAACTTACTGTAGAAAAACCGAAATCAATCTAATCACCACAGCCAATCACAATAAAGGCTTACATCATTATTAGCCTATGAGAACTAATATTTAAACCAGGCAAGCAACCAAAAGCATGGGAAAACGCAGCTGACCACGATTGGTTTTCGTTTTGCCTGTGATTGGTTGAGCGGATGGTGCGAGGTTTCTGGACGAATGAAAGAAAAGGGTAAAGCAAAAACAGAGGCTCCCGGATTACTTTCGACACTCAATTTTAAAATTCATATTCTCGTTTCAGAATGTTCTAAATACTCGTTTTTTTTCCTGCAGCACACTGGTCGTTTAAGAGGGAAAATTTCGCACAGTCTCTTGGGTGACCTTCAACCAGCTGATGGTCCAAATACAAGACTTCCTTTAACATTTTTAACTTTTTTGTTGAGAGCAAAACAGACTCACTAATTGGGCTACGTTTAGCGCAATACGACCGAGACGACTTGAAAGGGCCCCAGAGAGATGAACTAGCAGCCGTAGCACATACTCGGGTTTCTTATAAAGCAGCTTGTTCACACGCTAGGGAAATGCTTTTCTTCTCTGATGATTTGGCAGCTTACTATTTCAGAGGAAGTCTATTACCTCGAATCTACAAGTTTACTCCCAGAGACACGACTTGGGTCCTAGGACTCGAAAATACGAGACCTCATCGTATTATTGACTCGAGTGATTAGTTTAATATTATCTTGAATATAACATAATATATGAATAATCATCACAAAGAAATTGTGTGGAAGAAACTTAAAAGCTCCAATAGAACTCAACATAGTGGAAAGTATTTTTTTATCTCTGGAATAAATGAGTTATTTATACCGTGATTATGGATACATTCTTATGCTAATGAAAACATTTGCTGAGGTTTTAACTTTTAAAAAAATCGATTGTAGAGAATTGTCAAGTGGAGGAGTTAGTTGCAGCAAAATTTCCTTATATTATGTTTATTTTGTCTTTAGTGGTAAAAATGACATCAAAACATCGTAAAAGGTTTTTATGAACCAATATTTTGAATGCAGACGGTAAAATGATTTTTGAAGAACTATACATAATCGAAACTGTAGGTGAGAATTAACTCCGAAGCGTAAATTAATTAAAGTGGTAAATGAAACCCATGAAAAACCCTCTGAGCGTTAGCCTAGTGAAGGGTATCAGGCAACTACACGAGATAAAGAAAATGTCCTTGTGACCTCGGTGTTGGAATCGAACCCACGACCTCCGAATTAGATCTACCGTTGCTCTGCCTACTAAGCTACCTTCACTAGGGCTAACACTCAGAGAGTTTTTTATGGGTTTGATTTAGCACTTTAATTTACACTTCAGTGTTAATTCTCTGTTCCATCATTCATTAATGACTATGACAATTAATATCTACGAGGGCTCAATGATGAGCCACTGGTCGGAAAATGATACCTCACTCCTTCCTCAAGGAACAAAGACTGAACTTAAGGAGGTGGAATGCGGGTTCATTTATGAAGCAGAGTTCATAGCCTATTAAATCTGGTGAAAGGAAGAACTTAAAACGCGGATGATGCATACATTTAATGTCAATACTTACCGGATAATGCTCATTATTAAAAACTAGATCATTGGATAATGCAATTCAACAATTTTTATTGGCTTATCCATTATGGTAGATCAGCCAATATACCATAATCTACAAATATGGCGAGCGTACGTGTCAGCTTAAAATTAAAAGGGAGGTAAAAATTTAATAAAATTTAATAATTTAATTTAACGTTTTTAATAAAACAATTATTCCGCTCGCGCTTTTTGGATATGAGATGACTATAGCCAACGAGGCGCCGAGTTGGCTATCTATCATCTCATATCCAACGCGCGCTCGTGGAATAATTGTTAACTACCGCTTCTGGTTTTTCGCAGGAAAAAAATATGTAGCCAATCCCTTAACTTGTCTTCAAATTCTACTAACAAAGGTATTAGACAAGAGGGGTCTGTCAAACAAAGTCGTAGAGATACTGTACAATATCAAACTCGAGTTGTCTCGCAATTTGTAAGATGGTGTAGAAGCTCACGAGGCATTTGTATTTAGGACAATCTATCTGATCATCTGCTGTGATTTGCGTCAAGAAGTGACACAAGGGATGATATCTGAAAAGGATGTTAGCGGTTGGAGCGACTTTATCCTCCACAATACTGCAAAATATGGTCATTAGTCTGTCCATTTGGAAATTCTTTGGACCTAACAAAACAATTATTCCCTATGAAATAATTAATAATAATAGGTACATACGCCTTTGACTGAATTTTTATTGGATCGCACGTTTTTCCAATGCGGATTAAAAAACACCTTGGATCGTCTGAACGTGAAAAACTTTAATCCGGATTTAGGATTTTGTTTGTTTGGAAGTAGACATCGAGAATTGCACTGTTTGTCTTCGGTCGCCCTTGGTCGCTATGATTTGGTGTCTAGTTCACCTAATTTTGTAGCTTGGAGAATGTAAAAAAGATTGGGAAGGCTTTCAGTGACTTGAAGAACCTTACTCTGTAGCGTAGTTCTAAAGAGACCGATTAAACGATACACATTTTTATCCAACATCTTGACAGAGGAGCATGTTTGCCCGTTTTACCTACCTCTCTCACAGGATGTAAATCAAGCATTTTCTTCTGATATCTTGCTTCGCGAGCAAATATTGGATCACTCAGAAAGAGGTGTTGTAGCGTTGGCGAATTGACTCGTTACATACATACATATACATACATACATACATCATCTTTATTTCACCTCGGATTTACAAGAGTACTGAGCTGTATAGCTAATTTCTCCGAGAAAGAGGAATAGAAAAAATTAATCAAGTAAATAAATAAATAGATAAATAAATAAGTAAATGAAATATTTAAAAACAAATAGAATCGTATATCATATACAGTAAATTACACTGCTATTTACATAAGTAATAATTGCATTTATGTTGGAAAGAAATTTGACATATTTTAGTTCTAAACTCATTCAACGACGTCAATGACCTCAGGTCCTCTGTTAGTTTGTTCCACATATTTGCACTGAGAATTATATCTGAAGGAGTGAAAACCATAAGTGGTTGCATTGACATAATTATGGGATAACAAGTTTCCTTGATCCTCGTAGGTTGTATCTCCTCATTTGGAAAAGACCATGTATGTACTTCGGCATTGTTTCGCACTGAATTGTCTTAAAAACTATTTTCATCGTGTCTTGGCACCTAATACTGTACAGATCACTACAATTAATTTTGCTCAGTAGCTCCTGGTAGTGCAGAGACTTCTCATCTAGAACAATCTTGAGCGCCCTTTTGTTCAGATGCTCTAATTTATTTCCATTTCGAGCCCTGCAAAAGTGCCAGACTGCTGAGCAATATCTAAAATATGGAACAATAAATGCCTTGTAAAGTTTACATTTCACATCCGTCGGTACTATTTACCGAAAACGGGAAATTACATTAATTTGATTGTTGACCTTTGTACAAATGTTTTTAACATGGCTGTTGAACTGCAGATTCTTGTCAATGTTCACTCCTGAGAGGTCACGGTTATCTTTTACCGGAATATTAGTGTCATTCACTGTAAAACTGAAGGTGCAGTTTATATTCCCTAAAATCATTGCTTGATATTTGTCAGGATTTGAAATCATGCCATTTATACCAAACCATTGGTCAACTTCGAGGAGTTGGCATTGAAGTTTCATTTCTAACTTCACTGGATCTTTATCCGAGGCATAAATTTGTGCATCATCAGCATAAGCATTGATACAGACTCCTTTCAGGAAGTAAAAGAGATCATTCATAAATACATTAAAGAAAAGGGGTCCAAGGGACGGATCCCTGAGGTACTCCTTTTATAACCGGCAGCCAAGAAGAAAACTTGTCGCCCACTTTTACTCTCTGCGATCCTCTAGACAAATAACTTCGCAACAGAGCAACGCCATGCTCGGCTACCCCATACGCCTTCAACTTAAGTAGCAGCAACTCTTGTGGTACACAATCAGAGGCCTTTGAAAGGTCTAAAGATATCACAGCAACGAGTTCTTTATTATCTAAGCCAGCCCTCCAATCTTCTGTTAAACACAGCAGTGTGGTCTCATAGTTATAATTCTTGTGATATGCAGAAATGAAGTCAGACAATATGTCTTTGAAATATACCGATAATTGGTCAAACAAGACTCTCTCAGAGATGTTATTTAAAATTGGCAGTACCGTTGGCGAAACGATCGGTTGGCGTTTAACGCAATGAACACGATGCTAAACGAAACTTTTTCTCGTATAACTGGGGTTGAGAGGGGATGTACAGATCAGACGAAAAAGATAAAACGCCTTTCTTGTAAACGTCTATCAACCACACTCTGCAGACTAGAGAAGCTCTAACCTGTCAGCTGAATGTTGGATTTTTTCTCTTTTGCAGCAGCTTTTGCTCTGTTACTTAATCCTTTTCTCCCCTGTTTGGTAAAGAACCTCATGTCTGTGTGAGCTGGGTTATATGACGCCAGATGTGATGATATCTACAGATACTTGACATAGAATGGCAGTTCCATGTGGGAACGAACAGAAATTCCTGCAAAAATCGTATTTCTTGGATTAGACATCGGCAGCTGTTCGGAATTTCACTGCATAGTATAAAATTATCTGCTGCAAAATTCACAAATCAAACTACTGACTTTTAAAAGTCTATGTAAACCACAGTGAACATACTGTTCTCTGAACACTTCCCAAGGCAGTGAAAAAATTTGTTTAACAATCCAGAGCTTGTTTATTTGGTGATCATTTCCTTTATTCTCGTAACCTTAATGTGTGATTCAGGGATGATATTGTAAGGAGAAATTAGATGCTGCTCACTTTTAGGGATCAGAGGATCAAACCACAAGTCAGAGCGACCAGCATCTAGTTTCTTATTTCAGTTCTACTCCTGAATCATCAATTAGGATTAACAGAATAAAGGAAGTGATCTCCAACCTAAGAGGCTTTGATTGATCGACAAATTCTCCTTGTCTATAACAAAGGAAATGTAGAGAGAATTGTGTCGTCTGAGCCTGGGTTCGAATCGTCTGGGTACGAAAGATCTATGGATACGAAACGACTGCTAAGCAACGAAGGAATTCCGCAATAAATTGCATGCGGAAACCAATATCGCCCAAATTGCAAATCGATGAGGGCGTTATTAGTTTTCAAGTGCAATTGAAGCCACAATTCACCACTCAAGTAATGGATTTTCCTTGAATGATTGAATTAAAATAAGAAAAAAAGAAAACAGCATTACTTATAATTGTTATGTATACGTAGATGCGAAAAAATATTACGTAGATGCGAAACAATATTACATAGCCTCGTTTTCAACTCCAAATTCCACACTAAATACCTTGCTTTATTAACCAATCAGAATGCAAGATTTTACTCAATGATGGGTTAATTCTACATTTATTTGAAAATGAGATGAGTGACACCAGCTTAATTCACAGCTGTCTTTACATTTTCTATTTAAAATTAATAAAAACATGACAATAATTATAATAAGAATGAAAACCACCTCCTACCCTTTAAGTTTTCATTGCATGTCTGTGTTCTTTGTCCAATGATATTCTTCCACTGGTTGCTAAAGTAACTAAAACAAATTAAATAATAACCATCTCCTCTCAATTTATGTCTTAAACAAAGTGATGATGATTTCTAATAATGTTAACCCTTCTAACTTTGTTTTCTGAAAAAAAGTTCCGATAAAACTGACATGCAATCTGCATTTTGTAATGATTCTTCTTTCTGCAAGGTTTTTAAAAAACAATATCAGCACTCTAGGAGCAGAGACACCTTATTTAAAAACAATAATAATAATGGTGACTGTGCACATATCTTTCTCAACCTTAACAGAAAGAGGAATGTAATTTTGATATGCAGATTCCTACTCAATAATACACAGTGCTTCTCCTTTAAAGGAATCCTCCACCTACCAGATGTCTGAGGTCATTCAAATCCCTACACACAGAATAGAACACACTCAGGAGAAGCTGGTAGTATGCTTTGAAAAATTCCACTGAATATGAAGATGGGCTGTCTCTTGCCAGGATCTGCATCAACTTAGTCTTTGAATAGTCAGGAAGGGAATGATATAGGGCTTATAGAATCCAGTGTCAACTTGAAGCTTTTCCCAAACAATTTGACTGAGCAAGACGACGCAAATGTTTAGATGAGTTAGTTCCTGAAGCCTTAAAAAGGTAGGAAGAAAATTTTCCTGGATATTTCGAGGTTTCTCTGCTTTGTCAAGTACAATGTAGAATGTTTCATTCATGAGTTCCTTCCCTGATAAAGTATGTTTAAGGTGACGTAAAAGTCTTTCCTATTTTCACATTTGGGAGGGGCATTCCAATTGCTGTCTTTATCTGGATCTTGTAACTGGTATAAGATGTGCTCAAAAATCAGTCTTGCTGTAAAATTCTCAACACAGTTAACTAGCACATGTAGAAGCTGTTATATCAGAGGGAAAAAAAACACAAAAGAACGAGTTACTATCAGTAAATGGTTTGATCCAAGGATCACTAGACAATTATGTTGTGTAAATGTTTGCATGGGGTTAGCAGTGTTCTTCCTTATTTTAGGCAGGACAGGTAAAAGAAATATTTAAACCATTACAGGAATTCTTGTACCCGTTGAATTTTCAAGAATTTCAAAGGATTTTAGACAGTAATACAAGGTACCACAAATGGTAAATGTTACCAGCACTGTCTGAAAGAGAGAATACAGGGTTAGTCCCAGAAAGGACTGCCATTTTCAACCAGGTTTTTGACAGCCTGAGCAAAAATTAATGTCTCTCACAAGTGAGCAATGATGAAACAACAACTCAAACTCATAAAATTCAACTCACAAATTAGTTTGGTCATTAATTGACTCTGATGCTCTCGTGATGACATTTGCTCAGCTTATCAAACCATCAATCTCAGTCACTAACAACAGTCTCTTTTAGAGCCTTCCCTAATACAGGCAGGCTCACAATGTGATTGACAATACCTGTTCATCTCAAGTAATTGAGATGAAACAGCAATTGGCCTGTATACAAAATGGCAATGCATTCAAGTAAAGAGTATGCAGCTGGACCATTCAGTGAAAGCTGTGTGGCAACAGGACTGAATAATGAAATGCTACATTAGAAGGTAACTGATTGACAACGCCGGCTCAAGTGTGCGAGATCTAAAATTTAATGAAATTAGTGGTAAATAATAAGGGCTGACATTTAAAACCTAGGCACTTTGTTGTTGTGTAAGGCATTTTCTTATTTCCAGAGTTTTTAAGGAGAAAATTAATTTTCGAAAAGTTTAAGAAAGTGTACAATGTTTTTGGAGGTTGTTCTGTTAAAGAAAAGAGGCGATGAAAACAAGGCCTTGAGGCAACAGAATAGGAAATCAACCATGCAAATGACTCAAAGTCTGTTTTCTGCGGCGAAACTTAGCATGTGCACAAACATTATTCAGCTCTGTTCTGTGTGGGTAGTTAAATGATGTAAAGTTACCTCCCATGAGCCTTCTGCAGCCTATTTGCGTATCTCAGTAAATAGCTCTTCAACACCAGAGAGTGACTAGCATCTAATTTTCCCTTACAATATCACTCCTGAATCACACATTAAGGTCAGGAGAATAAAGAAAATGATCACAAATTGCAAGATGCTCTTGGTTGAGATACAATGAATATATGAAGATCATATATTTTGAACTGCGGTATTAGATACGCATGATGCACGATCCTCGTAGTAGATAGCGCTATTTAAGCAATAGCGAAAATCAGACCTGAAAAAAATCAGGCCTGTACGGGACTCGAACCACTAACCTCTGCGATACTAGTGCAGCGCTCTACCAATTGAGCTAACAAGCCAACTGGGAGCAGGCCGTTAAGTTGATTCGTAATAAACCCGTGAAAGTGATAAATGAGATACAATGAATATATGAAGATCATATATTTTTGAACTGCGGTATTAGATACGTATGATGCACGATCCTCGCAAGTAGATAGCGCTAATTAAGCAATAGCTATCTCATGAAAGTGATAAATCAGATACAATGAAATATATGAACTTCATATATTTCATTGTATCTGATTTATCACTTTCACCGCTTTACTACGAATCAACTTCACGGCCTGCTCCCGGTTGGCTTGTTAGCTCAGTTGGTTGAGCGCTGCACTAGTATCGCAGAGGTCAGTGGTTCGAATCCCGTACAGGCCTGTTTTTTTTTTTTTTTCTTTTTTTTTTTTTTATAGGTCTGATTTTCGCTATTGCTTAAATAGCGCTATCTACTGAGAGGATCGTGCATCATACGTATCTAATACCGCAGTTCAAAATATATGAACTTCATATATTTCATTGTATCTCATTTCAACTTTGTTGATATATCCAAATTATTATGTAGTAGAAGGTGGTGCTTCAAAAATCAACGGTAGTGCTTCAATCTCAGTTTCACATTAACCCGGCCTGGATCCTCTTTTTCTGTTTAGAGTCTTAAGAAAAAAAAAAAAAATAAAAGACGAGATCATAGAGAATGAAATTAAACAAACCGAACAAAGTCTAAAAAAGACGATGCTATTTCACCTGAAAAATGTTTACATGGCTGAGCTAACAGAAAATTACCTTTTGTTCACTACGTTTCTTTTGTTTCAAATTTTGAATTTTTTAACTGCAAGATCTTTAAGGTTACCTTTTTATATCATTATTTTATTATGTGGTATCAGTGACAATGAATAAAACCGATTCCGAAAGGTACTGAATTTGTTCTTGTCACTGGTGTTTTTTTCCCAGTTTCTAAAGATAAAGACTATGAACAACTGGAAGCGGACCCGTCTCTTTATCCGGTATCACGACTCGGTAAGATTAACACATCGACAGCAGTTTAGTAGTGGTCTGTACTTTTACTCACTGACAATGATATTCTCTTTATCCGGTATCACGACTCGGTAAGATCAACAAATCGACAGTAGTTTAATAGTGGTCTGTACTTTTACTTATTGACAATGATATTCGTCATCACAGTTGTTCAAAAAGGCGTGATTTAATTTTCTTTTTTGTTGAAACCGCATAAAGCTTAACAAAAAGTTGCTTTTAAGGAACTCTAGTTTTCTCAGGCTTACATATTTGTGAAGAGAAAAGAAAAGAAAGAAATCACTTGAAGCTTGTTCAGGAAGAATCTCCAAGGGAACCAGTGAATAAGAATGGGAGGTACAACACAAAAGAACTGATGTTTGAAAAAAAGCGAAACTGCCTTAAGGGGTACCGGAGAACTTTCAAGTTTATAAAATGCCGGGGGAAGAATCTTCCATCAAATCAAAAACCCACGTAATGCTATTCGCCCTACCCATCAGCTTGGTTGTGTTGGTTACCTTGCATAAATACATTTACTTTGGTTTTGGGTTTTTCTACTCTTCGCTGAAAACTGCTCTTTGGGATTGATTTTGACGGTTTTTATTTTATTACGCGTTTCTTTGTTTGTTTTAAAGGTTGAGAGTTTACGAGATGAGGCTGACAAAGCTAAACGAGAGTGCTTAAGAGTTAAAAAGATTGCGGAAGAGAAAGAAGTGCTATTTAAACAAGAACAAGCAGCACTGAGAAAGGTCATTGATCTAATCCAAAAGGGTTTCTGTCCATTGTGACACTGTCAGCAGTTACATATGATGCACGATCCTCGTAGTAGATAGCGCTATTTAAGCAATAGCGAAAATCAGACCTGATAACAATCAGGCCTGTACGGAATTCGAACCACTGACCTCTGCGATACCAGTGCAGCGCTCTACCAATTGAGCTAACAAGCCAACTGGGAGCAGGCCGTTAAGTTGATTCGCAATAAATCCGTGAAAGTGATAAATGAGATACAATGAAATATATGAGGTTCATAAATTTCATATAACTGTCAGCAGTTACTTTTAAAATCACACGTATAGATTTGACTTTTTTTCAAATGAATTATGTTTAGATTCAAAAGGTGACTGAATAAATCAAACAGCATTCGTACGTAGCAGAAACCGGAGTTAAGCACCGGCCTAATGGGCCACTAGGCTCGTAAACAGACTTTACCTTTTATTCGTATGTAGCACTCTAAATATGGTGGCTATCCTTTTCAGTGGCACGTGGAACTTTTAAACTTTGAGCGTGTTTATGTGAGGGATTTTGGCATCAGTTCCCGTCCCCAGCGGTAGTAATAAATTAATAATGAATAAATATCTTCAGCCAGGAGACAACCTCGCCCTTTGTTGGTTTTCAGTCTAATCGTGAGTACGGAGTCTCCGGGTCAAAAGTGGATCAAACTCTAAAGACAAATTTAAAGATGAACAAGACCTTCCTTTTTGAGTCTTCTGGCAGGCTACTCCTATTATTACTTCTATCTACAAAATGATTGTCAATATCATCATCATCTTTTACAGGCTCTTTCAGAGGTGGAGCGAGAGTGCCAGAAACTGCGTAAAAAGCTACAATACGAGGTAGGAAATTTCAAGAGCTTGCTTGAATGATTGTTTTGTTTTTCGCGCAGATAGCGCCAACAAAGAAAAGGAAAGGACTTCGGCTTGATGGATTGCTATCAAGAATAGTCTCATCAACTGCGAGTCGTTCTCATAGTTCAAATAGCTCTGCTATTTGTGGGTAGTGCGTCATTATGCTAAGTGTCATGTCATGTCTGATTACAATAAATGAATAAATATTAAATAATAAATAAAAAGATAATAGTAAATCACCAAATTCGCTTCACTTATTTACGAAATACGAAGCTGGTGACAGCGTGAAGAAAGAATTAGGAATTATACCGTGGGAACTAAAGAGTGAAGAGTACTAAATGGCCACAGTTAGCTGCGTTAATTAAGTGATTGTAGTCTCGAAGAAAACAGACAAATATTCTTAAGCCTTTGAACCCACAGGAGTGACTCGCCTTTAATTTCTCCTTACAACATCACCCTTGAATCACAAGGGTGATGTTGTAAGGGGCTGAAATGCAGACACTAGGTTGGTTTGACTTGACGTAGTTTTAACTAGGATGATTTTCAAGTGTTTGGGTGTTTCGTGTTTTCAGCAAAAGACCAAGCTACAGAAGATGCATGCTCAGATGCAAGAAGCTCACAGTATGAGACAACTGGAGCTGGCCAAGTCTACAAACATCGATAAACTAGTGAGTGGATTAATGATCTAGGTTTTTTTTTCGTCAGCATACAAAGTGATTTCATTATGAAAAATGATACTAACATAAAAGCTTTGAAATAGAATTAGAAAGATGGTGAGTTTTGATCTCGTTCTTGCACTAGCCTGCGAGGAGGTCCTCATTGTAAACGCTTTTCTGCCCGCGGAAAGATTAGAAACGAGTCGGGATGAGGTTTGCCGGGGGTCTGGCACTAATAATGAGATCCCTTGCAGACCTTCCGTCTACTCACGTTGCTAAAAGACTCAAACTTTCCAGCGGATTAGCGTGCCGAAGCGATGATATTCCATTCAAGCACAGATTGAGAGTTATTAAGGATTTTTCTTTTTTTCATAACATCTATTTGGACTCGAAACGATTTTCATGCAAGCAGTTCAGGAAATTGATTGTAATTGCTCTCTCTGCTTCTAGATTGCAGATCTGGAGGAGAAAGAACTACAGCTTCGTCTTCTTACGCGTAAGTTGTCCTTTAATGTCCTTTGATCGATTTATATCTTTTCATTTTATTTCGCTCCATTTCTCTTGATTTCTTTTCAATTTTAAGACTTAATGAATGCCATCTGATTCTCTTTTTTTACATAGAAAACTTGGATAGAGATCAACGAAGAAATCTTTTCGCGCAAGAGCAATCCAAGAAGGTATTTTGAATCTGAATTTCCCCTTACCCACTCCTCCCCCTCCCCCCCTTTCTTTTCGTTCTTTTTACCGGACGCAGTACGAGCCAACAAAAGAGAAGAAGCTGCAATCCACAGGAAGAATCCTGGAACAAACGATGCGATAAAGAAACACTCTCACTCTTTTTCTATCTCCCAATTTTCCCCTCGTTTTCTACCTCTGACTTTTATTCCACTTTCTTAGGCCCTAAAACAAATGATGCAGCAACTGGATCATGAACGAAACTTGAAACTCGACGCTTTTGAACGCGTGGAAGATCTTCAGAGACAGGTTCATCGCTTTTTTTTTTTCTTATTTTCTTCAGATAACATAGCATTTCAAAGACATTCTGCTGTACACTAGTTGATTTTGTGCTCCTCTTCATATTTCTATTTTTTCTTCCTTTAAGATTTATGAATACGAGCAACATCTGACCAGCGGTCTATCAAGGCCAGGCTCTGGAGCAGGTATGGTTTATGGCATGCACACAAAAAACATACGAGTTAAAAAGAAGTCCGTGATGCCAATATTGTTGCTATTTTGACGTGCAAGATTACTCTCCGTAAGAATCGCTAGTCCCCGCATTCTAAGTTGAATTGACTAAATGGTCAGTTTTAAATACAAATTGACTATAACTGTAAATTGGTTTGAAGCGCTTGCTCTGGATTTTATCCGTATCCTTGAAGGAGGTTAGAAGCCGCCAGAGAATAAAATGATCATGCTAGGAGTGAATCTTCTGCGCTTCGATATCCGGATTTCAATGAGACTATGGCAAATAGGGGACATGGCAAAAAAAGGAGGGAGAGGGGGGGGGGGGGAAATAACTTAGATAGATTCAGTCCTAGTTGATTCTCACTGTGGAAACGGGATAATCACCGTAATGTGGCAACGTCAGCCACTTAGCCCGAGGGCAAAACCAAAGGACAAGTGTGACAAAATGAAAAAGTCTCAGTGCTGACGTTCTAGTAACTGCACAAGAATCATGAGACGAATTTTTATTCTGGTCACTCTTCACAGGCTCGAAATCCGCATCTCGCACAGACAAACGCCCCTTGTCCTCTTACCGGAACGTGCCCGACTCTTACGCCGCGTCTCCATTGTTCGTTCCATCTTCCCGTCCATCTAAGCCTGTCAATGTAGTGCAGCTAGTAGCTGGAGGAGGTTTTTGGCCACCCCCTGTTGTTTTTCCACAGAGACAAGCCACCACACCAGACCCTGGTGAGACATATTTACTCTAGCAATAGGTTTGCTTGATATTTTCTTTGACATGTTTGAGAAGGTGGGAACAACACTTTTCACTCGATAGTTTACAAAGATATGTCTTGTGATTTCATCGAATGAATAGCATCTAATTCACATTTTTCTTGATTTTCCAGTGAGTGGTTCATATTCACCGCCTCCCAAAATTCAAAGGCCAAAAACTGTAAGTATTAGTGAACGATATTCTTTGCCCAAGTCACTGCGACCTTCAGAATTGAGATGAATAATGATAATAGCTTCCCATTAAAGAACATGTCACTGTAAATGTTTGTTCTAAAAGAAAATAAAAGCTTCCATCCGAAACAACTACAGCAAAAAGGAGCAATAGAAGCAGTTTTCATCTGACTGTCGAAAAACTAAGATCAATCTAATCACTACAGCAACTCGCAATAAAGGCTTACATCATTAGTAGCCTATGAGAACTAATATTTAAACCAGGCAAGCAACCAAAAGCGCGGGAAAACGCGGCTGACCACGATTGGTTTTTGTTTTGTGTCTGATTGGTTGAGAGGATGAGTTTTCTGGACCAATCACAGAGAAAGGTAAAGCAAAAACAAAGGTTCCCGGATTACTTTCGACACTCAATTTTACGATTCAAGTTCTGGATTCAGAATGTTCTAAATACTCGTCTTTCTTCCTGCAGCACACTGGTCGTTTGAGAGGGAAAGTTTCTGAGAGTCTCTTAGGTGACCTTGAACCAGATGATGTTCCAGATACAAGACTTCCTCCGACATTTTAAAAAGACTCACTTTGGGTAAAGTTTAGCGCAATACGACCGAAACGACTCGATAGATAGGGCCCTTATAAGAAGTCGCAGCCCCAGCACATACTTGGGTTTCTTAAACGGCAGCTTGTTCACACGCTAGGGAAATGCCTTTTCTCTGATGATTTAGCAGCTCAATATTTTAAAGGAAGTTCATTACCTGAAATCTACATGTTTACTCTCTGAGACACGACCCAACTCCCAGGACTCGAAAATATGAGAGCTCGTTGTATTATAGACTCGACATTAAACAATGTTATCTCGAAAGTTAATTAATATATGAATAACTAACACGAAAAAATTGTGTGGAAACTTAAAAGCCCTAATGGAGTAGATCAAGGGATTATGAAGACTTTTTTAACTCTGGAAGATGAATCATTTATACCGTGATTTCGGATACATGCTTACGCTCATGACAACATTTGATGACAGAGGTGTACTTTTAAAAGAGTTGATCGTAGCAATTGTGTACGTTATTTAAGATATTTGTCCTATAAGAGCTAGAAGCAACAAAATCTTGCTCTCACCGTATTTATTTTCTTCAGTAGTTCAAATGATTTGAAAACATCTTAAAAAGTGTTGTTTGAACCACTATTTAAATGCAGGCTTGTGGGAAAAGTATCGTTCCAAAGCTAACTTTTTAGCAACTGATACAGTATTAACAAGTTCAGACTCGTCCGAGTGTTACCAGTAATATCACGTCTCAAATTTCTTAGTGATCGTGCACCTCCGGTGGGATCAAACGATTCGTCCCCTCTTCGTCCAATTCAACGAAAGTTCGCGGGTAACGACACTTTTCCTTCGGACATTTTCAACCAACCTCATGCCGAAATACACACTCGCTAATAAGCTAATATCCTTGTAAATAACTGATATCCCTTACGAGCTCCGTGTACTCGGGAATTTTTATATGGAAAAGAGATTTTGCACTTTTGCAGTCTTATAAAAATAAAGTTTTCCACGATATGAATCGAGTGTTAATTCTTACGACTATCCAGTCTTAGGGTAATACTACAATATTCATTTAATTGCACATCCTTACTACGCATGATTTTCATGCGACAGCAGCCCACAAATAAACAAAATGGCCGCTTTTATCATGGCGAAAGCTCGCCAATGAGGTAAATCGCGATTACCTGTGTAGGGCTATGATGAGCTGTGTTGGCCGATGGATGCTTATACATCAAATCGTTAAATGACTACAACTGACAATTCGTATTTACGAGGGCTTGATGATCAGCCGTCCGTCGGAAAATGAGCCTTTACCCCTTTCCCAGTAAACAAAGACTGGACTTTAGAAGGTGGAATGCGGGTTCATTGACGAAAGGGGAGAACTTAAAACGTGGATGATGCATATATTATATCTCAATACTTTCTGGAGAATGTTCAATACCGCTTCTCGTTTATCGCAGGAAAATATATTTAACCAATCCCTAACTTGGCGTATTAGACAAGGGGGGGGGGGGGGGGGGGAGGAAGGAGGTCTGTCAAACAAAGTCGTACAAGTACTGAATAATATCAAACTCAAGTTGTCTCGCGATCTCTGAGATGGTGTTGAAGCTCACGAGGCATTTGTATTTAGGACAATCTATCTGATCATCTGCTGTGATTTGCGCCAAGAGATTTAGTGACACAAGGGATGATATCTGACAAAGGATGTTAGCGGTTGGAGCGACTTTATCCTCCACAATACTGTAAAATATGGCCATTAGTCTGTCCATTAAAAAATTCTTTGGACCTAAGAGGACAAAAAGAAAAAGAGATTACTGACGGTTAAAAACAATTTTGGGCCAGTTGGATTGGACTAAAGAAAAAGCGGGGGGAGGGTGTGGAATATGGCTAATTAATATCATTAAGTTATGATGCCTTTCACTGAAATTTTATTGGATCACGCGTTTTTCCAAGGCGGATGCAAAAATATCCTGGATCGCTTGAACGTTGAAAACTTCATTACGGATTTTGGATTTTCCTTGTTTGGAAGTAAGCATCGAGGATCGTACTGTTAGTCTTCGGTCGCCCTGTGTCGTTATCGGTTGGTGTCTAGTTAGGTTTACGGTGAAGTCGCCCGAAAGTGATCTCGCCTGAACCTGAGTCGTGTTGCCCGAAATTCATAGTCATGTCGCCCGAGATTTTATCGAGTGTTTAGACTTGAAGAAAAGTAACTTAAGTAAATTCTTAAGTAAATCGCAAGGAATAAACTCAGTGCTAAGGAACATGCGGAAAGCTTTAGTCTCAGGCTTCCTTAAGGTTACCTTGCACCTTCAGGGGTGTCTCGCGTGCAAGCGATGTAGCGCGTCCGGTTTAAACTGTAGATATCTAAACCCTGATATCAAATTAAGGCTTATAGGACTGGCTATCAGACTATACCAAAAATTTTGAAAAAATATTAATTGACGAATTTTTCACTACTTCTAAATGCGAGCGCCCGAATCACCTTTTGAACATTACATGTCAGAGTGAATTTTGTTCTTCGCTTATTTAATATGTTCCTCCGTTTCCGGGGAAAAGCGCTAAAAGACGTGTCTGCGATTTGCCATATTCAATTTCAGTGAAAAGTTACAGAACATTTTTGAAATAGGATTAAAAAAATGTGGAGTGATGGTACAAAAATCGCTTTTGAAAAAAGAGTATTTAGAAACAAAAATTCGGAGACACGCTTTCGTTGTTTATATGTAAAACTAGCTACTGTCAAAATTTGAGAGCAGTCGAACAAATCCCCTTTGACTTGTAGTTCGATGCCGCAAGAGTACATGCAACGCACAACCAATCTATTCTTCCTCTGATTACAGAGCCAAACGGTAGGTGGTTTGGTCGGTACCAGTCCCACCGCTACGATGCTGCCAAAAACCGCAATTGTCGCACTGAAGGGCTTGCTGGCGTGGTCGAACTTCATTTTCGCACTCGATACAGGGATGATGGCTCATTGTATATTTCTTTTGCGTACGCGTAACAATCTCGTGTTTCAGCGAGCTGATTATCTCGGATTGAGGTGGCTGTCATTAATTTACCCTCTTTAAATATGGTTAACCGGATCAAAATTTACATGCGACCGGCTGAGGAATAGAACAAGTTGCCATAATTTATGCCGAGTCTGATCCTGAGGGGGGAATGTTGCTGACACGCTTTGTTCGCGTGGTTGACAATAAACAACAAAAAACGGCAGTAAAAGTTTCCGGATGTCTTTTATACGATAAGTCAAACTAAGAGAAATTGATGTATTTTTCTGATATGTGTGAAAAATTCTGATAACTGAAAGTGTTCCGCTTATAATTACTAGAATCTGTGCTGTGGAATGATCAGTTTAGTTCATAGCAACGAACAACGCTGAAGTGAACAGCGCTATCTGAGTCTTTCTTTAACTTCATATTTGCATAGGTTAGCGGACGAAAACAGTTTACGAGTCAACATTTTAAGAGTTTATTCCTTGCAATTTACCTAAGATGTTACCTTTCTTCAAGTTTAAACATTCGAGAAAACTTTGGGCGACATGACTCAGAGTATTGGGCAACAAGACTATGAGTTTCGGGCAACATGACTGTTTCCGGGAGACATGACTTCGGGCGAGATGACTTTCGGGCGACTTGACCGGTTACCGTCTAGTTCACTTCATTTTGTAGTTTCAAGAACATAAAGAAAGATTGAGAAAGCCTTCAATGACTTGAAGAATCTTCCAGTGTAGTGCAGCTCTAAAGAGACCGGTGAAACGATACACATTTCCATCCAACATCTTAACAGAGGAGCAAGTTTGACTGTTTTATTCACCTCCCTCACAGGTTCCATTTTCCATTTTATAAATCACACATTTTCTTCTGATATCTTGCTTCACGAGCGAATATTGAATCATTTAGAACGAGGTGTTGTAGCGTTGGCTAACTAACTCGTTGGCCTCCCGGTTAGCTCAATGGATAGAGCACTGGACTGTTGTGCGGGAGGTCGAGGATTCGAGCCCCGGCCGGACCAACACTCAAGGTTTTAAAATAACTGAGGAGAATGTGCTACCTTTGTATAACATCAAGAAATGATTAGATATTCTAGTCTTCTCGGATAGGGACGAATAAATGGAGGTCCTGTCTCCTGCAGGGTTAGGGGCAGGAGACGTTAATTTCCCACGCACGAGATTACTGCGTGATGGATGTCCTCCCCTGGGGTGGGATGGGTGGGTAACAGGACCCCCGTTGATACCAGTGTTCACTACACTGAAGGGGCTATCTTGTATAAATATAGATGTCTACGCTACTCTAGATGACTGGTTACCGATGAACGCAATCAGCACGATGCTGAACGAAACTTTTTCTCGTATAAGGTTAAGTGGGGATGTACAGATCCGACGGAAAAATAAAACCCCCCTGTTGTAAACATCTATCAACCACACGCTTCAGACTAGAAAAGTTCTAACCTGTCAGCTGAGTGTTGGATTTCTTCCCTTTTGCAGCAGCTTTTGCTCGGTTACTTAATCCTTTTCTCCCCTGTTTGGTAAAAAACCTTCTGTCTGTGTGAGCTGGGTTATACGATGCCAAATATGCTGAGATCAACAGATACTTGGCATAGAATGGCAGCTCCATGTGGCAACGAACAGAAATTCCTGCAAAAATCGAGGTTCTTGGATTAGACATCTGTAGTTGTTAGGGATTTAGCTGCATAGTAGAAAAATATCTGACGCAAAATTTACCAATCAAGCTACTGGTCTTCAAAAGTTCCTTTAAACCCCACCTCTACGACCTATGATCAAACATCCTTTACACTGCAATGGAAAGGTTAATTATAAATTATTTTATACGGAGATGAGCAACACCCGCTTAATACAGAGCTGTTTTTACTTTTTCAATTTAAAAATGACAAATTATAGAAACACAGAATTAATGAAAACAATCTCCTACCCAAGGCTCCAAAGTTTTCATTGCCTGTCTGTGTTCCCTGTCCAATGATATTCTCCCACTGGTAACTGGACACCTCCCTAAGGTAGACTGTGTGGAGAGCTTTCTTGAGATGAGGCTCAATGTTTCGCCACAGCTTGCGACTGTCTGTCAATTGAGCTTCACCAGATGTTATTGGTTCACAATATTTTGGAAAATGAAGAAGAGCCTACACGTATCACAACAGTAAGAATTTAATTCTTTTGAAAAGTAACTTTATAAAAAATTAATTAATAACCATTTCCTTCCAATTTCGAACTTGAGCAAGGTGGTGATCATTTCTAATGTTGTTAAACTAGTAGGTAAATTTGTTCCCCCTCCAGAAAAAAGGTTCCAACAAAATTGACATGTAATCTGCATTTGTAAAGATTCACCTCTGTATAAGGTTATAAAAACAAAATCCCTTTATTAACAAAAAATTTATGGTGACTGTGCACTTTTCTTTCTTAACATTTACAGAGAGAGGAATTTAATTCTGATATGCAGATTCCTACTCAATAATACCACAGTGCTTCTCCTTTAGAGGAATCCTCCACCTACCAGATGTCTGAGCTCATTCAAATCCCTACACACAGAATAGAACACACTCAGGAGAAGCTGGCAGTATGCTTTGAAAAATTCCACTGGATATGAAGATGGGCTGTCTCTTGCCATGATCTCCAGCAATTCAGACTTTGAATAGTCAGGAAAGAGAATGACAAAGGGCTCATAGAATCCAGTATCAACTTGAAACTTTTCCCAAACAATTTGACTGAGCAAGATGACACAAATATTTAGCTGAGTTAGTTCCTGAAGTCTTAAAAAGGCAGGAAGAAAATTTGCCTCAATATCTCGAAGTCTCTCTGCTTTGTCAAGCACAATGTAGAATGTTTCATTCATGAGTTCCTTTGCTGATAAAGAATGTTTAAAGTGGCGTAAAAATTCTGTCATATTTTCACAATTAGGAGGGGCATTCCAATTATCATCTTCATCTGGATCTTGTAGCCGGTATAAGATGTGCTCAAATATCAGTCTTGCTGTAAAACTCTCAACACAGTTAACTAGCAAATGTGGAAGCTGTTATATCAGAGGAACAAAAAAAAAAAAAGAGAGAGTTACTATCAGTTGATGGTTGGATCCAAGGATTAAGAGGCAATTGTGTAGTGTGATTTTATGTGAGGGATTAGCAGTGCTCTCCCATATTTTAGGCACGACAGGTGAAAGAAATTTTTCAAACTGTTGGACCACTTCTTTTACTTGTTGAATTTTCAAGATTTTCAAAAGATTTTAGACAGTAATACAAAGTATCAAAAATGGCTCACAATCTGATGTGGGCTCAGCACAAACTCTTCAACTTACTAACCTAGTGGTTGGTTACAACAATTTCAGTTTGTTTACTAGCCAAACTGGCTAGTGTAAATCGAAAACCACTCGCCCAAACTGAATTTCTACTAAATAATTTGGATATATCAACAAAGTTGAAATGGTAAATTGGCCACCGTAATGATTACAAAAGCTGACGTTTTGAGTGTTAGCCCCGACGAAGGGCTAACGCTCGAAACGTCAGCTTTTGTAATCATTACGGTGGCCAATTTACCATTTCAACTTTGTTGATATATCCAAATTATTTCGTTACTCCCACCGACACAGCCCCAAACAGTTTCTTTCGAAACTATCAGCCTTTATTCATTTGAATTTCTACTAGTCTGTGGCTACTTGGCTACCATTACTGATACTGTCGCATCCTGGTGTTCAAGATTACGCACAAGTGCTTGAGATAAAACAGTATGGCCTGTATACAAAATGCACCTGTGCACTCAAATCAAGAGCATACAGGTGGACCATTCAATGACAGCTGTGTGGGTAGTCAAATGATACAAGGTTACCCGGCCGTCATGAGCCTCCAGCAGCCTCTCTGAGTATCTCAGTCAATAACCCTATGACACCAAAGAGTGACTAGAATCTAATTTCTCCTTACAATATCACCCCTGAATCACATATGAAGGTCAAGATAATAAAGAAAATGATCACCAATTGCAAGATGCTCTTGATTGTTCAACAAATTCTCTTTGTCAGTGCCTTAGGAAATGCATAAAGAACAGTAATGGAGATTACATTTATGCTTGTTAAAATTCTAGTTACCCTCCATAAGATAGGACAGTCTGTTTTCGCGTCAAAACACACAAAATCAATATTACGAAAAGCTTTTTCTTTCTTAGCAACAATCAGTAGATGTGATTTCTCTCAAATTATACTCGTTTGTACTCACCTCCAAATCTTTTAGCAAAGTCTGCACAACAAATGATTTCCCTGTACCGATGTGTCCACAAATGAAGATCGCTGGACAAGAGAATGTCTTCCTTTGCCCAAAAAGAGTTAAAAGTGTATCGATTTCATTCTCTCTGCCAATTACTTTGGTGTAAAGTTTCTTAACGTCGTCTTCACTAAACCCGAATAGCCCGCCATTCGCCATATTGGTTCACGCAAAGGCACTGGGGCGAGTTGTCAAGACTTTTACTATCAGGGAGTGGGTGCATTACCCGTTTTTTTTGTTTTTTTTTTTCTCGGTTTTTTTTGTTTTTTTGTTTTTTGTTTGTTTTCGTCTGCGTTTTATGATCTCAAAAGCGAGGAATCTTTGTCCTTTTATCTTTATAAATACAACCAGGACTTCTAATATGCAGTGATAGACCCAGAGCTTTTTTTTGGTTGACTTTATTTCATTTTCAATGGTCTGAAATTACGAGAATAACTCTCCTCACCCTACTACTGTTGACAAGGATTATTCAGAAAACCAAAATGGCGTCCTTTTAGTTCGCTGTTCTCCATTAATCTTTATAACTTTGTGTATGACTGTATTTACCCTTGTTCTTTGCTTCGTGCTTTATCTGCAACATAAACACAAGACACTTGACCACATTCCAGGCCCTAAACGAGATGAATTTTTCCGAGGAAACATACAGACAATCGAACGCTTGAAAAACAGCATGGATTCACCAACGGCTTCGAAGTTTTTAAGTTTCTTTCCCAAGAGTACGGCCCTGTAATAATCGTCTGGATTTTTCACATCCCGTTTTTCTACGTTTCAGATCTTTAATAATCAAAGAAGTGCTGATAACCTCCAATCTCCCCAAAGATGCTTGGTCTTACGATCAGCTCGGTTTCCTCTTCAAGGAGAAGTTTATGGGTAAAGGTCTTGTTTCCGAGACTGTTCTTGGAAAATCGAAATCCAAACGGCTGCCAATCAATCCTGCATTTCACAGGAAGTATTTAAAGGAGCTTATGGAACAGTTTAACTTGAGCTGTGATGTGTTTTTGGCAAGACTGACTGGGTTAGCTAATGGTAAAACTGAAGTGAAAATGGCAGATGAATTTAACCGGATAACTTTGGATTTAATAGGGAAGGTAAGGGGTGTATTTCGCAGTTAAGATGCAACTGAATTTTTAGGATATGAATGACATTCAGGAGATACAAATGCACTCACCACTCTACCCAATAACGAATAGTGAGGTATACTTTTTTAATCTGTGCCCACCCGGAAATTAACAAGGGAATTAGAATTGGAGAAATTCAGAGTTAAAAAGTTTTTACCTTATTTCCAAATGTAACTAAGATGGGTCTGTAATTGGCTACAGAATAGAATGTAATAGGGTAGCAGAACTGTGAGACCAGAAGCACATACACTGCACCCAGCAAAAATTGAATCAAGTACCCTCCCCCCATGGTAGGCCTGTCTACTGGTGCAGATACACAGGGGCTTCATTAATGTTTTCTGCAGGAGGGCAACTGGTTTTCACAGGCGGGCAAAACTCTTTGAACTGAACTTCTTTACTAGATTATAACTTTCCTCCAGACCGTCAAATCAGCTGGGCAAAACCGTCCGCACAACCGGTCAATTTGCCCGGTGCCTGGCCCTTAATGAAACCCCTGGATACATTGTTATTTTTTCAGCCCATGGCTGACCCATCTAAAATTTTTTTCTAGTCCACTCAGTATCTTTTTGGAGTTGCGCCAATAACACTAGAGACCTTTCTGCATGATGATGTATAGTGTAAAGCTTGTACTTTCTCTCCTTTTTAGGTGGCATTTGGAATTGATCTAAACGCTGTCAATGATTCTGATTCCTTGTTCCCAGAAGCCATTAAAGAGTGTTTAGTTGCTCCAATTTAGTGTTTATCCCATCCTCCTCATGCTATTGACTTCACAACCTATGGCTATCAAAACACTGTTGTAGCAGCGGTTCATTTTTTACAGGATACTGGCAAGAAGATTATAAATGAGAGAAGAAAGGCAGTATTGAATGGCGATGATGTTCCATCAGATATTCTCACCTATATCCTGAAGTCAGCTCCTGAAGACACTCAGTTGGACTATGAAGAGATGTTGGATCATTTTCTCGCATTTTTATTGCAGGTACAACATAACTAACAATACCATAACCAGTGCTCATTAAATTAGGAAAAATCCAGGTCACCCTTATGGCAATTGCCAGACAACCAAGCCCCTGACTTTGGTTGCCCTGATGAGAACTTGGTTGCGCTCATGCACGATCTCGAGCCCTTCGGCTACTTGTCAGTGGTTATTTGTGAGAGATTAAGTGCAGGTATCTCGCATGCAGTATCGAAAGAATTGATACTCTACGCTAGTATTGATAATTTTCGATCTGACCTTGGTATCATTGGTATCAAATATTTGGTATCAGTATCAGCCCATCCTTACTTATTGAATCGAGCAAACGGCGTTAATTAATTTTCACAACCTTCCTGGGTGGATCCATCCATCAGTATCAGGGATAAACCTCACATTTTAGGCTATTTTCATCTCTCAAGTTTATAGCTTCTGCGCTTTATTCTGTTAGGCATCAAAGTAATGTAAGTACTTCAATTTTTTCCTGGGTTGTCTGGCGAATTCTTCTGGGGCAACCTGTCCTTTATTTACCCTAAAATCTGATTGCCTGAATGAATGAATGAAGTTTTAGTTGTCTCAGGGCACCGGGCAACTGCTAATTTCGAGCACTGCATAACATGTACAATGTAGGAAATGCTTGTTTGCTATGACACAGTTTGAAATTAAAATGATGCGTGGAACAGCTTTTGAAATCAAATAATGTAATAAAAATCAAAAGTTTGTTCCAGTGTCCTCTTAAGCAGTTTTGTACTCAATATATTAGCCAAAATCCTGAAAAGTCTCTTGGTAATTTTATGATCTTTCTTATTCTTTACTAAACATGGTGCTTGCAAAATTGCTGACCATAGCCATATACAAGACAACACACTGTCACTCGTTCATTAACTCAGTGGCAGGCCCAGCTTACCAAAGACTCCTCTCAGTGACAGAACCTTGGACAGCCAATGTCAGGTGCCTAGGGATCTGTTCACTGCAAAAAAGTCAATTTTTTCCCCTCCCACACTTAAAACTTAACTACATTTTGTGTGCTAATTTAACATGAATTAAAATTTCAAAGCTGACATGTTATGGAAAAGCACAGTAACAACTATAATTTCCTCTCTACTTTAGTTACATGGATCATATATAGTAATCTATCTCAAGGCATCACGTCCCATTCAAGGCGAAGAAAACCCAGAAAATATTTGGCACACTGGTAGGTTCAGGCAACTGAATACAGATCAAGGTTACAACTAAAACAATCTAAAATGAAATTTAACTGCAAATTCTTCAATATTTTCATTCTTTTTCTTAGGTGAGGAAACCACTTCAGCAGCTTTGTCCTTAAATGTTGGCTGAAACAGCAAAGAATCCTGAAGTTGAGAACAAGTGAGTTAAGTATTACACAGATCTCTTCTCCATCTAGTACACATTCATCATACCACTACATTTCAACAATTTCTACATTGTGTAATAATTAGGGATAAAATCCTTTCAAATTTGTTACAGGTTAGTGCAAGAGGTTGATGATATCTTTGATTCTCGTCAATATGTTTCATATGATGACCACGGCAAACTAAGTTACACAGATCTTGCCATAAAAGAAACGCTTTGGCTTCACCCCAGCGTCCCTGGTTTCACCTGAGTAATGGATAAGAATTGTGAATTACGAGGGCACAGAATACCAGCAGGAATATTGATAAATATTGTTGTGTTTACTTTACACAACAGCCCCAAGTACTACAAGTACAGCACGACCCAGAGGGATTCAATCCTGAGTGATTTTCAACCTTAAATGATTGGTCAGACCTTTGCTGAATTTGAGTTCAAGGCACTCATGTCACGGTTTCTGAAGTTGTTCAAGTTTAAGCTGGTTCCTGGACAGGATTTGAACTATGAAGAACCCAAGACAACACTATCACCAAAGGAAAAGATTCATTGCACTTTGACTTTGCATTCATTGTTGTTAACTGAATACTGTTAGCACGTATGTTTGATTTAGGCAATTGAAAATATAATTCCAATAAGGACCTTAAGCATTAAGGACAAGAAATGCAGAGGAATTAAAAATTAGTAAATAAAAAATTAATGTATATTATAAGCTGCAATTTTGCAAATGGCTGTGTGCCTTTACAGTCTCTTGCATCACCACACCTCAACTTCAGCGTAACTTATGTGAGCAGCTTGAGTTCTAAATGGAAACATAAATAATTTGCTGCTTGGGTTTCAGTTCTCTGCCCATGCAAATGTAGTTGATTTCATGTTCTTGCTGCTGTGTAGAGGGAAGCCAAGAAATGTACAAAGTTTGAAAATGCATAAGCCGAGCAATTTTTCTGCTCATCAAATCTTTTGTTTCACCTCCTTGTTACTGTGACTGTTGTTATCTGTTTAACAGTGGCGGATCCAGGGGGAAGGTCGGGGGGTCTGGACCCCCCCTCCCCTATCAAACCTGACGCTTACAACTTTGAGACAGGATCGTATATCACTTTTAACTGGCTGATTTTTTTAAATTAATCCAAATAAACGGTAAGCGGCCAAGGAATTATAACATGCAACCGCGACTGGTGGGAGGGGGTGTGGGGGAGAAGTAATTTGCCTCAAAGAGTCCAACAATCCTTTCTGAACCAAAGTTTGGATCCGCCTCTGTTTAAGCATAGTTAGTAGAGGTTTAAGGTCCTTAATACTGGGTTAGTGCAGTTCATAAAAATCCCCTGACAGTCATGGAATTCTTTCAGACTTTTCAAGCAACTAAACTCGAGGAAGATGAGTGCTAGTCAGGAATATAATGGTTAGGAATTTTAAAATTTCAAAAGAGTACCAATCTCGTGTTAGTGAAATGTACACTAATTTTGTTATTGTACTTATATTTTACATGTCCATATACACCTGCTGCTTTTAGTTGGACTGGAGCATTCAAGTTTTTATTTATATGGAATTCAAAGTCTGCGCGCGTTTTAATTTCCCTAACCCATTAACTCCCAGAAGTGATTAACATGTAAATTTTCACGTATGATGTGCGATCCTCGCAGTAGATAGCGCTATTTATGCAATAGCGAAAATCAGACCTGAAAAAAATCAGGCCTGTAAAGGACTCCAATTCAAAATATATGAACTTCATAAATTCATTGCATCTCATTTATCACTTTCACGGGTTTATTACGAATCAACTTAACGGCCTGCTCCCAGTTGGCTTGTTAGCTCAATTGGTAGAGCGCTGCACTAGTATCGCAGAGGTCAGTGGTTCGAGTCCCGTACAGGCCTGATTTTTAACATATTTGTAACATATTTGCTAAATAAAGGTGAAAAAAACGCCATTTTGCAAAATAGTAATTCTGTCAAAATTACTACTTTCCGAAACGAGTTTCTATTATGGTCAATAAACTGAGAGGTGACCAGGCTCTTAGAAAGATTGATCATTTTATTAGTGGACATATTTTGTTTCGGACGAAGAGGACATATTTGCTAAATAAAGGCGAAAAAACGCCATTTCGCAAAATAGTAATTCTGTCAAAATTACTACTTTGCGAAACGAGTTTTATTTTGGTCAATAAAATGAGAGGTGACCAGGCTCTTAGAAATATTAATCATTCTATTAGTGGACACATTTTGTTTCGGACGAGGAGGACATATTTGCTAAATAAAAGCGAAAAAACGCCATTTCGCAAAATAGTAATTCTGTCAAAATTGCTACTTTGCGAAACGAGTTCTGTTATGGTCAATACAATGAGAGGTGACCAGGCTCTTAGAAAGATTGATCATTTTATTGGTGGAAACATTTTGTTTGGGACGAAGAGGACATATTTGCTAAATAAAGGCGAAAAAACGCTATTTCGCAAAATAGTAACTCTATCAAAATTACTACTTTGCGAAACGAGTTCTGTTATGGTCAATAAAATGAGAGGTGACCAGGCTCTTAGAAACATTGATCATTTTATTGGTGGAAACATTTTGTCTCGGACGAAGAGGACATATTTGGCGAATAAAGGTGAAAAAACGCCATTTCGCAAAATAGTAATTCTGTCAAAATTACTACTTTGCGAAACGAATTCTACTATGGTCAATAAAATGAGAGGTGAGCAGGCTCTTCGAAATATTGATCATTTTATTAGTGAAAACATTTTGTTTCGGACGAAGAGGACATATTTGCTAAATAAAGGCGAAAAAACGCCATTTCGCAAAATTTCGTTTCGTTTCGTTTCGCAAAATAGTATAAGCCCAGCAGAAGCGCATGATGAGCACGTGACAGAGCTAGATTACGTGCTTTATATAATTTTAGCTCTTGTCAACATCAAACCAGCCAAAATTTCCTCGAAAATGAAGCGAAGTGTAAAACAAAGCCTTAGGTTAAAGAGAGAAAAAAAAATACAAAATGCCTACGGTTCTCCTGTATTTCTAAAGATTGCGGCAGCAGTTTTGATTGCGCGACATTCACGATCGATAATGATAACAACGGTAATGTAGTTGCCGGTGACATAACAGCATTTTTATCAGTTTCGAAACCATGACATCTTCATCGCACGCAGTCAGAGTATCATTTATATCTTCACATGTAAAGATGTCAATGTTGTCACCACAACCAGATTTATCAACATGACGGTTTTCTTTTCCATGCAAAGATTTTGTTTACATCTGCGGACGCTTTTAAGACTGAGCTTGATATTTTTTTAAAGAAAATAGTCCCTGCAATAAGAAACTGTTAAATTTTTTATGTCCAAAGTTAGTGGTTTTCGGACGACCTGAGTTTTCGATGCATGAGAACTTGTACGTGATCAGTATGCGGCAGAAGTGCGTGATCAGCGCGTGACAGAGCTGGATGACGTGTTACATTCAATTATAGTTCCTTGCAAAATGAAAACCAGCCAATATTTCTCGAAAATTAAACAAAGCCTGAGGTTAAAAACGTGAAAAAATTACGAAATGCCTACGTCTCTACTCTATATCTGAAAATCGCGGCAACAGTTTTGATTTTGCAGCATTCACTATCTATAGTTATGATAACGTTAATGTGGTTGTCGGTGAAATACCAGCATTTTTTTCTGTTTTGAAACCATGACATCTTCATCGCACGCAGTTAGGGTACCATTTATATCTTCACATGTAAAGATATCAATGTCGTCACCACAACCAGATTTATCAACAGGACGGTTTTACTTTCTATGCAAAGATTTTGTTTACATCAAAGAATGTTTCTAAGGCTGAACTTGATGTGTTTTAGAGGAAATAGTCCTTGTAATGAGAAATTGTTGAATTTTTTATGTCCAAAGTCAAAGTGGTTTTCGGGCGACCTGAGCTTTCGATGCAGTAGATCTCTGAATTCAGTTCTATTGGGAGTTAAAGCTTTAACTCAGGCTCTACGTGATCAGTGTGTGGCAGAAGCGCGTGATCAGCGCGTGACAGAGCTGGATGACGTGTTACATTTAATTATAGTTCCTTGCAAGATCAAAACCAGCCAATATTTCTCGAAAATGAAGCGAAGTTTGAAACAAAACCTGAGGCTAAAAAACGTGAAAAAATTACGAAATGCCTTTGTCTCTTCTCTATATCAATAAATGGAGGAAACAGCATTGATTTTGCAACATTAACAATCTACGGTAATAATAACGTTAATGTAGTTGTCGGTGAAATACCAACATTTTTTTCTGTTCTGAAACCATGACATCTTCATCGCACGCAGTAAGGGTATTATTTATATATTCACATGTAAAGATGTCAATGTCTCACCACAACCAGATTTATCAACATACATGACGGTTTTACTTTCCATGCAAAGATTTTGTTTACATCAACGAATGTTTCTAAGGCTGAACGTAATGTGTTTTAGAGGAAATAGTCCTTGTAATGAGAAATTGTTATATTCTTATGTTCAAAGTTAAAGAGGATTTCGGGCGAGCTGAGTTTTCGGCGCAGGATATCTTTACATTCAGTGCTCTTAAAATGTGCTTCAAAATTGCCTTTGATTCAAATTTGCAATCAACGTCTACATAATAAACAAGATGATATCCGTTCGCTTTTTAATACTTATTCATCTCACCTAGTTTAAAATTTCTCTTTGAGGGAGTTAGAGATATGATCTACACTCCATGGCAAATAAAAACTCATATCCTCACGTACGGCTATGTAGTACCACTTTTATGTGTATTACTGACGCTGAGTTTATTTGATTCGTAGCCACATCAGCCTAACTAAGCGGAAGTCTAACGACCACCTCAAAGAAGAAAAAAACAGAAAAAAAAAAAAAAAGAAAATACAATAATAACCAGACGGCTACAAAAAAAAATATAATAATATTAAGTGGGAGGTTTATGTTATTGTACCATACTCAGGATTAATGAAAATGAAAAGCTGAAAAATGTTACGTCACCCAGTTCTAACTTGGTGTAAAAATAGTGAAACAGTGTAATCATAAAAAAGAATCATGTACCACGAAATAAACAAATGATACCAGATTTTCTGTTTCGAGTTCGATATTCAGCTTCCCCGTTACTTCTGGTGTGAGCAAGTACACTTTTCTGTTATACACTTGTGGGACAAATCCCCATATCACAGGAGTTAAGGTGAGAACTTAATGAGTCAGTAAATGAGATAAGAGGTTATCGACTAGATATACAAATATAAATGATTTGGATCATAAGACGAACGAATGAGAAAAATATCGATCTTAGTTACTCGTGACGAACGTGGGAGAGAGAAAAACATCGTCTTTCCTCTCGAGAATTCGAGTCTTAGGTCTTCGGATTGTACGATCTGAAGCTCTCCCATATGTAGCTAAAATGACAGAATTGTTTCTCGATGCTGACATTAAGAATATAATGACAGACCTTGAATTAGCTGAATTTTTCTAGCCATGAGGATCTATAGAGCTACAACATTACTGTTTCCAGTATCATGTGCACCGCTTGTCTTATATGAACCATAATATATGGCCTCCCTTGCTGCATCCCAGCCGCAGCAAAAGCTCCGGGGATCAACGAGAGAGAAAGAGGTGCTTAGATTTCTTCTTCATGGTCCCAGCCTACAACTGGTTCAGTAACACCAAAGGTTTCTAAACACAAACACAAATAACAAAACACTTGAATACGCTCAGCGGAAATGATTTTAATCTCTTTTTCCTTCAGTTACAACAAGAGGTCAAGTATCCTTGGAAAAGAGCTTTATTGGAGTTTAATTTCGGCACTCTTTGGGTAAGGAAAGATATTGAAGTAGTATATTAAATTCGAGAATTGTGAGAAAAATATACTCAAAGACCACTTTATTGTTGATAGGATGTTGTTCAGCTTTACGTCTCCCTCTGGAGACGAACATGTGTAGATCGTTCTCACAGAGTAGATATCAATGCAACTGATTCAGTCAAAAGAAAATTGTGATCGTTGAGAGCCGAGAAAGTTATCTCTTATGGGAAGTATTTTGATGTAGCACCAAATTCTCTTTCCAGGCGGGGGGCAGTCACCGAATGAAACCATCGGATAGATGGACGTCCATTTAATCTTATTTTAATTTAATTTTCCGAGAGCGGAGCGAACGAGTGATATATCGAGTTAATTACTCCAAGAGAAATTGTAATGCTGAAATATAACTCGCGGTATGAATTCATCCTTTTCGACTCAGTGTACGTCCTGCTCTGAGGAGAAAAAGAATTTCACGGATTTCAAGTGTTTTCCGCTGAAAGGGAAATAGCTGAATTTACATCGCACAATGAATCAATCGTCATGCAGAAAAATGTAAACAAATCATAAAGATAAAAAATAGAAAACAACAAAAAAACCACAATAACTTTCTTCGGGTAAAACAGCAATTTCGATCACGAAAACAAAGTCTGCGCACGTTTTAATTTCCTTAAACCTTTAACTTCCAGAAATGATTAACATGTAAATTCTCCCGGCATTATCCATACATTATCCAGGAAACAGGTAATGAGAATACTCAAACTTATCAGGTAAAACTTGTTATCAACAACAACAATTTAACATTTATATCGCGCAAACTACTATATAGATAATCAGTCGCGCTTTACAATCAGTTAAGGTGAGATCGGACGTCAGAATTCATCAGGCGCACTATGCAGCCACTTCAGTCGATGTATTGATCTGACCTTCCCTCCCCAATTCACCCTAGATTAGACACTACACAAAGACCACAACACCGGGCAATACTTGCCCTACTCTTTTCGAAGAGTGTGTGGGTTCTTTAACGTCCCACAATTTTTATCACATATAAGGGCTTGTGAGACGGGACCTCCATTTATCGTCCCTATCTGAGAAGACTAGAAAGTCTAATCATTTGCAGATATTATTACAAAGGCAGCACTTTCTTCTCAGTTATTTAAAGACCCTGAGTGTTGATCCGGCCGGAGTCGAACTCTCGACCTCCCGCACAACAGTCCAGCGCTATACCAATTGAGCTAACCGGGAGGCGGTTATCTTGATCAAAAACCAAATTGGCATAACTAATTTAAAAGGAAACATGTAGCAGCAAGAGGGGAGAATTAACAATCAGATCTTGGGAGTTAAAGCTTTAACTGCATGTGATCAGTATGCGGCAGAAGCGCGTGATGAGCACGTGAGAGAACTAGATTGCGCGCTTATTTAATTTTAGCTCTGTTCAACATCAAAACCAGCCAATATATCTCGAAAATGAAGTGAAGTGTGAAACAAAGCCTTAGGTTGAAAAGAGAAAAATATGCAAAATGCCCACGTCTTTGATGTATATCTAAAGATAGCGGTAACAGTTGATTTCACAACATTCACGATCTACAGTAGTAGTGGTAATGTAGTTGTCGATGAAATGCCAGCATTTTTTTCTGTTTCGAGACCATGACATCTTCATCGCACGCAGTAAGGGTACCAATTGTACTTTCACCCGTAAATATGTCAATGTCGTCACCACAACCAGATTTATCAAAATGACGGTTTTACTTTCCATGCAAAGATTTTTTTTACATCTACGGACGTTTCTAAGACTGAACTGAACATGTTTTAAAGGAAGTAGTCCCTGTAATGTCCAAAGAAGTTGAAGTGGTTTTCGGGCGACCTGAGTTTTCGATGCAGCAGATCTCTGTATTAATTCTTTGATAATGTGTTTCAAAATTGTCTTTGATTCAAATTTGCAATCATCAATGTTGAAAGTGTCATGTATAAAAATTATGTAACGAAAGAAAACATATTTCGAGCTCCATCGTGACAGATGTAAAAAGAATTTTTAAAAAAATTGCCCATCTCTCATATCATTTAAACCAACAGAATTAATTTCTCAATGCTGACATTAAGAATATATTAATGCACCTTGAAGTAGCTGACTTTTTTGTCCACGAGGATCTATGAAATGCAACATTACTGATTCCAGTGTCATGCGCACTGCTTGTCTTACATGAACCATAATATATGAACTCCCTTACTGCATCTTAACACGAGAAAAAAAAGGTGGATGAAAGAGAGAGAGGGACTTAAAATCCATTTTCAAGTGGTTCAATGACAATTTATTCATAAAAACTCCTGTAAGATACACCGAGGGTTTCTACACACACACAGATAAAAAAAAAACACTTGAATAACTTCAGCGGTAACGATTTTTTAAATCTCTTTTCCTTTAGTTACGACGAGAAGTCAAGTATCCTTGGCAAAAGAGTTTTATTGGAGTTTAATTGCGGCGCTCTTTGGGTAAGGAAAGAAAGTGAAGTAATATAGGGCATGTTATAGTCAAAAATCGGAAAATTGTGCAAAAAAGTATACAAAAAGGCTACTATATTGTGGATAGGATGTTTTTTTTGCTTTACGTTTCCCTCCGATGATGAACATGTGTAGATTGTTCTCACAGAGTAGAAATCAATGCAACTGATTCCATCAACAAAAAAATTGTGATCGTTGAGAACCTAGAAAGTTACCTCTTAAGGGAAGTATTTTGATGTAACACCAAATTCCCCTTCCATGTGAGAGGCAGTCAGCAAATGAACATAAATAATATTGATGTCCGTTTAATCTTTCTCAGGACTCGATTACGAACGAACAAAACCAAATTTTTAATTATGCAAATCAAAATCTTTGTCATAATCGGAGAGAACAGATTTTGTCATTCTAAACCTGATTGCATTGGCATGAGATCTATAGCGCCACTGAATTTCACTGGAGACTTTTCACTTTTGGCTGCAAACATATTTGGTGCGCCATCGGCGGGAGTTATTGATGAGAAAAAAGTTCACCTTTATCATTTTAGAAGATTTATAACGTTGTAACGGTGAAAGCGAAAATTGAAAATTTGGAAAAAAAGTAATGCATTTTCATGGCAAGATGATGGAAAAATATCTTTCATGTAAGCTGCATTGATTGATATCGCCAATAAGCTGCTGACGCGTCACTCGCCTTTCGCGCCACTTTGTCAGGTTGATCAATGAATTGCAAATTTTCATTCCTTGATAAAGTCGCCATTCATACATAGTAAACAAAATAATAAAGGCTGATAGTCTCGAAAGAAACTGTTTGGGGGTGCGTCGGTGGGAGTAACGAAATAATTTGGATATATCAACAAAGTTGAAGTAGTAAATTGGCCACCGTAACGATTACAAATGCTGACGTTTCGAGCGTTAGCCCATCGTCGGAGCGAATAGAGGAATTGTGGGTTGTGTGTGCTTTTAAAGGCAGAGAATGGAGCTACGTTATTGGTGGGAACATGGCAACGAGAAAAACGAGACTAAATTAGTGGAATGGAAAGCTTTCGTTGATCCTTGTGGGATTTAGACTGCCGGTTTGAAAGATGAGCTTTTGTTCAAGATTTTTACGGCTTTCCGTGCTACCTAAGTGTAAGGAAAGACCGCAGATTGCCATTTGGCCATATGGCCAGATTGCCATGGCCATATGGCCATATGGCAATCTGCGGTCTTTCTTTACACTTAGGTAGAACGGAAAACCGTAAAAATCTTGAACAAAAGCTCATTTGGCCATATGGCAATCTGCGGTCTTTCCTTACACTTAGGTAGCACGGAAAACCGTAAAAATCTTGAACAAAAGCTCATATGGCCATATGGCAATCTGCGGTCTTTCCTTACACTTAGGAAGCACGGAAAGCCGTAATAATCTTGAATAAAAGCTCATATGGCCATATCATGTATAAAAATTATGTAACGAAAGAAAACATATTTCAAGCTCCATCGTGACAGATGAAAAAATAATTTTTAAAAAGATTGCCCATCTCTCATATCATTTAAAACAACAGAATTTGTTTCTCAATGCTGACATTAAGAATATATTAATGGACCTTGAAGTAGCTGACTTTTTCGCCCACGAGGATGAATGAAATGCAACATTACTGATTCCAGTGTCATGTGCACCGCTTGTCTTACATGAACCATAATATATGACCTCCCTTACTGCATCTTAACACAAGAAAAAAAGGTGGATCAAAGAGAGAGGGACTTAAAATTCTTTTTCACGGTCCCAGCTTACAAGTGGTTCGGTGACAATTTATTCATAAAAGCTCCTGTAAGATACATGGAGGGTTTCTACACACATACACAGATAAAAAAAAAAAAACACTTGAATAACTTCAGCGGTAACGATTTTTTAAATCTCTTTTCCTTTAGTTACAACGCGAAGTCAAGTATCCGTAGCAAAAGAGTTTTATTGGAGTTTAATTGCGGCACTCTTTGGGTAACGAAAGACAGTGAAGTATTATAGGGCATGCTGTAACTAAAAATCGGAAAATCGTGCAAAAAAATACACAAAAATGCTACTATATTGTGGATAGGATGTTTTTTCCTTTACGTTTCCCTCCGATGATGAACATGTGTAGATTGTTCTCACAGAGTAGAAATCAATGCAACTGATTCCACCAACGAAAAAGTTGTGATCGTTGAGAACCGAGAAGGTTACCTCATAAGGGAAGTATTTTGATGTCACAGCAAATTCTCTTTCCATGTGAGAGATCAGAGAAGGAACACAAATAATATTGATGTCTGTTTAATCTTTCACGGGACTCGATTACGAACGAACATAACCAAATTTTTAATTATGCAAATCAAAATCATTCTCATAATCGGAGAAAACAGATTTTATCATTCTAAACCTGATTGCATTGGCATAACAGCTATAGCGCCACTGAATTTCACCGGAGACTTTTCACTCTTGGCTGCAAACATATTTGGTGCGGCATCGGCGGGAGTTATTGATGAGAAAAAAGTTCACCTTTATCATTTTTAGAACATTTATAACGTTGTAACGGTGAAAGCGAAAATTGAAAATTTGGAAAAAACGTAATGCATTTTCATGGAAAGATGATGGAAAAATATCTTTCATGTAAGCTGCATTGATCGATATCGCCAATCAGCTGCTGACGCGTAGCTCGCCTTTCGCGCCACTTTGTCAGGTTGATCAATGAATTGCAAATTTTCATTCCTTGATAAAGTCGCCATTCATACATAGTAAACAAAATAATACATGGTGCCTTGTAGATATGGAATTACTGTCTCGTTATCATCCCGACATCTCACGAGAGAGCAGCGAACGAGTCGTATATCGAGTTAATTACTCCAAGAGAAATTGTATTGGCAAAATGTAACTCGCGGTATGAATTCATCCTTTCGATTCAGTGTACGTCCTGCTCTGAGGAGAAAAAGAATTTTACGGATTGCGAGTGTTTTCCGCTGAAAGGGAAATACCTGAATTTAAATCGCACAATGAATCAATCGTCATGCATAAAAGTGTAAACAAGTAATAAAGATAAAAATAAAAAACCAAAAACAAAAAAAGCACAATGACTTTCTTAAGGTAGAACAGCAATTTCGATCACGAAAAGAAAGCGTAACTAATTTAAAAGGAAACATGTTGCAGTAATAGGGGAGAATCAACAATCAGATCTTGGGAGTTAAGGCTTTAACGGAACGTAGTCAGAATGCGGCAGAAGCGCGTGATGAGCACGTGACATAATTAGATTACGCGCTTTAGTTAGTTTAGCTCTTGTCAGCATAATACCCGCCAAAATTTCTCGAAAATGAAGCGAAGTGTGAAACAAAACCTTAAATTAAAGAGAGGGGAAAAAATATAATTTTCCTACGTTTCTGCTGAATGTCTAAAGATCGCGGCAATAGTTTTGATTTCGCGACATTCATGATCTATAATGATAATAACGGTAATGTTGTTGTCTGTGCATACCAGCATTTGTTTCTGTTTCGAAACCAAGAGATCTTCATCGTACGCAGTAAGGGTACCATTTATATCTTCATAAGTAAAGATGTCAATGTGGTCACCACAACCAGATTTATCAACATGACGGTTTTACTTTCCATGCAAAGATTTTGTTTACATCTACGGACTTCTTTTAAGACTGAACTTAATATGTTTTAAAGGAAAGAGTCCCTGTGCAATCAGTTCTCTTGGGAGTTAAAGCTTTAACCGTGCGTGATCAGTATGCGGCAGAAGCGCGTGATGAGCGCGTGACAGAGCTAGATGACGTGTTATATTTAACTATAGTTCTTTTCAACATCAAAACCAGCCAATATTTCTCGAAAATGAAGCGAAGTATGAAACAAAACCTGAGGTTAAAAAAGGTAAAAACATTACAAACTGCTTACGTTTCTGTTTTATGTCTATGAATTGCGACAACAGTTTTGATTTCGCAACATTCACGATCTCTAGTATTAATAGCGTTAATGTAGTTGTCGGTGAAATACCAGCATTTTTTTTCGGCTTTTAAATCATGACATCTTCATCGCACGCAGTAAGGGCATCATGTATATTTTCACACGTAAAGATGTCAATGTCCGCCGTCATCACAACCAGATTTATCAACATGACGGTTTTACTTTCCATGCATCCAAATATATTGTTTACATCTACGGACATTTCCAAGACTGACCTTAATACGTTTTAAAGGAAATATTCCCTGTAATAAGAAATTGTTATATTTCTATATCCAAAGTTAAAGTTTTTTTCGGGCAAGTTGAGTTCTCGATGCAACAGATCTCCGCATTCAGTGCTCTTAAATTATGTTTCAAAATTGTCTTTGATTCACATTTGCAATCAATATCTTCATACTAAGCAAGATGATATCCGTTCGCTTTTTAGATAGATAGATACTTTATTGGTAAATACTTTGCAGTATGAACTGAATTGCGTATTCACAGATATAAAATAGAAATTACTATGTACATGTAGACATCTTAGTATTAAAATTACATAGTTCATCGTAAGGTGGAAACTGTGCATTATTTGTGGCTGTTGACTATTCTGGCCGAAGCAATAAAAAAACTGTTTTTAAGTCTATTTGTCTTGCAAAGTGGCAAAGCAAAGGTACGCTCGTGCCTTGACCTATGAGAGCTTACATAGCGGGGTGGTAAAAGTTTACTTAATTTATGCTGAGGATCGTTCATTATATCGCAAAATATTGCTGTACACATATTTTCATGGTGGTCTTTCACCATGGAAGACTCATAATAACTAAGGCCTGTTCGTGTTGCATACCACGACAAATGACTCTCATAGATATCTTTCCTGAATACGTTCTAGTTCTTGGTGGAGGTATTCAGGGAGAGAGTAATGAAAAACTTGTGCTGCATAATCGATTATGGATCTTACACATGCCGTATAAAAGTGGCAAAGGTCTTTTGGTGGAACGTGAGCTCTTTTTAGCTGAACAAGGAAATAGGTTCTTTTTGCTGCTTTCTTGGTAATCTCAGTTATGTGAGCGTTCCATTTCAAATCTTCGGAGATGGTAACACCCAAGAGTTTGGCTTGTTTAACCAATTTCATGTGTTTACCATCTATTGAAACTGGATCAAAATCCCTTGGAATTGAAGAGAAACCAATTCGCAGCTCTTTCCATTTGTCTATGTTTAGTATTAGTCTGTTTTTCTTCGACCACTCTATTACTTAGTTCGTGGTATTTTGAGCTCCACTGGGGTGATCTTTCTTTGAGGCCGTCGTCTCGTCGACAAATTTCCATAGAGAGGCGTTGGTGATCGGTAAATCGTCTATCATAGTCAAGAAAAGCCAGGGACCTAGTTTGGTACCTTGCGGGACACCAGATGGAACAGAGTCCCATTCCGATACGCACCCATAAGACATCTTAATTCTCTAATAACGGTCTATCTCACCTAGTTTGAAATTTCTCTTTGAAGGAGTTCGAGATATAATTTACACTCGATGGTAAATAAAAACTGATATCCACGTGCACTATATTACCACCTTCATGTGCATTACTGACCAAGTGTGAGCTTAAGAAGGCTGCGTATTGACCTTCACTAGGTTTTTAAGAACCGAGGCGAGATCCTCGTCAAAAAAAGGATTCTTTGCGCGATACAAACAAACATCTACATGCCCCATGGAATTACTGAATGAATCGACGAGTCTCGTCATAATGTTCTTTGTTTTTACTAGAGAAGTATCTGTGACTCCGTTGTAGCCAAAACTGCCAAAAATAACCTTTTATTCATGTGACAATAATATTTGTCTAGTTCTGACATTAGACGAGATATCTAATCGGCTACTTGACAATTATTACAAGATCGAGTGTTGGATATGGTATGATAAATAGGCAACGAGGCGAGTTGGCTATAATCATCTGATATCCAACAAGCGCGAGTGAAATAATTGTTTTATTAAAAGGAAAACGCCCCCAAGATATTAGACAAATCTTCTTGACTTTATTTTGTAGGAAGAAACCGGATGTTACAATGTACAGATATTAGATTATGGTATATTGGCTCATATACCATAATGGCTAAGCCAATAAGAAGTCTTGAATTGCATTATCCAATGATCCAGTTTTTAATAAAAGAACATTTTTTTTTTTATGTGTGTGACCTAAGCAGGAATCAAAAGACAACACATTTGGTCCTCTTGAGTAGCCAATCGCAACACAACATTCGCCAAATCTTGCTCGCTTACGGGTCCCACCACTTTAGAAGAACAAAGACACAGAAGGAATATTTGTGAATAACGTGACAAAAAGCCAACAAAAGGGAAATTTTTACCCCAGAAACCACAATGACTCTGAATACGAGCAATTATTTTGATGTAAACTGGAGGCTATTATGCTTCAAATATTTTTGCAACGTACAGAGATATATGAATAGGAATAAAAACTTTTGTAAAGCAAAACTTTTACTCTTGTTACTTTCAGGCATGTAGATATAACAAATGGCATCTTTTGGAGAATAGAGGGATTTAGCGGATGACGGTTTGACAGGTACAAATCAATTTTTAATTTGGAATTTATGACAGCTGTTTAGAGCTCATGTTATTTATGGAAGCGCGTATTCCTGCGTTTCTACCTCCTGACAACTGAATTAAATATAATTTCAGTAGATTTTCCTGGTTTATTGTTTTCAGATCGGAAATTATTTCACAAAAATCAAGAAAATAAATTTGTATTGGTTTCTCTCACTTAATTCACTTCTGACTAGTCTGCGCGCGTTTTAATTTCCCTAACCCTTTAACTCCCAGAAGTGATTCACATGACAATTCTTCCAGTAATATTGTAAAATCCAGCAAATAAATAATGAGAATACTCAAACTTATCAGGTAAAAGTTGTTATCTTGATAAAAAACCAAATTCACGTGAGTAGTTTAAAAGGAAACATGTAGCAGCAACCAGGTCTTTAGGAGTTAAAGCTTTAACTGCACGTGAAAAGTATGCGGCAAAAGCGCGTGATGCGGAGCGCGTGACAGAGCTAGATGACGTGTTATATTTAATTATAACTCACGTCAATGTCAAAACCAACCAATATTTCTCAAAAATGAAGCGAAGTGTCAAATAAAGCCTTAGGTTAAAAAAAGCAAAAGTTACAAAATTCCTGCGTACCTGCTCCATGTCTATGGATTGCAGCAACAATCTGGATTTAATAACAACGGTAATGTAGTTGTTGATGAAATACAAAAACTTCGATATTTATTCTGTTTCGAAACCATGGCATCTTTATCGCACGCAGCAAGGGTACCATTTATATCCTCAGATATAAAGATGTCAATTTCGTTACCACAACCAGATTTATCAACATAACAGTTTCACTTTCCATGCAATGCTTTTGTTTACATCTACGGGCGATTCTAAGACTGAACTCAATGTTTTAAAGGAAATAGTTCTTGTAATGAGAAATTGTTATATTTTTATGCCCAAACTTTTTAGAGTGATTTTCGGGCGAGCTGAGTTTTCGATGCCGCAGATCTCTGCATTCAGTGCTCTTCGAATGTGTTTCAAAATTGTCTTTGATTCAAATTTGCAATCACTATCGACAAAATAAACAAGAGGATATACCTTCGCTTTTTAATACGAATTTTCCCCCTAGTTTAAGATTTCTCTTTGAAGAAATGAATATTCGTATCCAAGTGCGGCTATGTATTAGCCTCTTTATGCACATTACTGACCAAGTGTGAGTTTGAAAAGCCTGTGTATTGGCTAAGTTCCTTCACTCTATTTTGAAGAACCGATACAAAAGCTTCGTCAATAAAGAATTTATTGCATGAAAAAAATTATTTACACGCCTTAGGAATTACTACATGAATCTGCGAGTCTCTTCGTGATTTTCCTTGTTTTTACGAGAGACATAACTGTGATTCCGTTGTAACCAAAACTGTCAAAAAACCTTTTTTCCTTGTCACATAAATACAAAGTGGTGTCATTAGACATTACACGAGGTATTAAACCGGCTACAAGCAATTTTTTTCGTTTTTGCGTAATCTAAGTAGGAATCATATTAATAAACCATACACTTTGTCCACCTTGGTAGCCGGTGTGAGCACAGGATTCGTCTAATATCGCTCCGCGCTCGCGGATTCCAACGCTTTAGAACAAGGAATATTTGATAAACGTGACAAACCTAACAAAAGTGAAATCTTTACCCTAGAAACCACAATCACTACGAATTCTTAATCACATATAAAAACGAATCCTCGCCAACGTCACGATTAATCATTTGGGTTTCTTAACTCGGATACTGAACGTATCATTAATTTGAGATATAGGTATGAATGGAACATTTACTTCTTCCCTCCTTCGATTCCTGTTTATTTTTTTCTAAATCCGATGAATCTTGATCACGTATGAAAACGAAACCTCGCTAACGTCGCGATTAATTATTTTTCCTTTGAAGGCTTGCCAACATCATTCGAACTTGACCCGTTATTAATGTGGTTTGCTAGGGTTCTAGACTTTTGTCTTCATTTATTCGAACTACGTATCCACAAGGTGGTTAGTCAAGTTATTTCTGACTGGTTTTCAGTTGGAGTTCCGTTTTAGTAGATATATCTTTTGCTCAGTAATAGACTGAATTTGGTACATATTGAGCTTGTTTATTTATTTCGTTCGCTGAAAGATTAAAACGTGGGCTCAATGAATGCTGATGATGGTGCAGAATCTGATTCTAAGGGACGAGATCACCTCACCAGCTATTAGAAATTATCAAAATATCTTCTTCAAAACTATACAGCAACACATTTTCTTTTTCAGCGATGCGTTTACTGATATTTTCAAAGTTCTCCCTAGTTTTGCGATATCAATAGTGTGCTGCAACAATAGTGTGATAATGAGATTCTCCCTCTTTCTTTATAGTTAAATATACATGTGTTTCACGTTCTCTTTAAATTACTTTTGTGCGACTCTCCTCTTTCCATGTTTTCTAGCACAGTACAATTGATTCTATTTTATTTCCAGCTATGGCGGAAAGTAACCTCCCTACAACGGGAGAAGAACTGGATGGAAAAGATGAGCTCCCGGTCACAAGTGAGAAACATAGGCTTGCAACGCATACAAGAGGTATTATTTTTGGATAAGTGGGTTCAGATGGGACACTATTTTTTCTTTTTTGTGCAAGAAAAAGATCATTAACTTTCAAAGTTTCCAAAAAATATATAGTTCAAGAGAAAGAGCAAAAAAGACCCTTCCCATTGACATAAAATCAGATCACACACAGGTATTTTGTGGTCTGTTGTCACTGTTCTCTGAACAATTCTAAGTGGGAATAAACTACATTGACGCCACGCTTACCATATTCTCCTTCGCAGCCGCCGTTTGATTTCGTCACGGAACCTGCTCTCTCCCCTGTAGCGTGACGAGACTAAACAAAAGATGCGAATGAGATTTCTCTAGCTAGCGAGTAGGCCCGAATACTAGGCTTTTAAGTAATGGGCTCCAGGCTTTTATTATTGGTGTTCCGCATGAGTGTTTAAAAATTTACTGCGATAAAGCAAACCGAAAATCCATTTTATCTCCAGGAGATCTTGACCAAAGATATGTTGCGGTCTGCGTTTCCCGAATAGGTGAAAATATATTAAACGAAGAAAAAAGGAGTCATAGTTAAAAGGCTTTTATAAAAAAGGGAAAGTCCTCTTTACGGTAATTTTGAAGGGGTTGTTATTTGAGAGCAATTCAACTTGAAGGTTTTGGAAATCTGAAAATTCGCTTGGTTAGAATTACACATTGCTGTGATCACTGATAAGTTTAAAATAACTTCTTGTTAATTTCAGCGACCGAGGAAAGTCAAGTAACTTCATGTGACCATGAATTCGGTGTATACGTTGATCCTTTAAGAGGTGAGAAAACAAGATGAAATTGCACTCTTGAAAGACGCCCCAGTATAGTTTTGGCACATTTACATCAACTTTTCTTATGTACTGTAAATAACTTTAGAAACAGAAAAATATAACTCTTCGGATTTCAAGCTTTGTCACCATCAGAAAAAAGAATAAGATTTAAGATTTCATCTAAGATTATTCGTCCCAAATGTAGAAGAGTCAATTTATATAGTACATGCACTTGTTAATTATTAATTAATCAATTAACTTATTTATCTTTTGTTGCTGAATTGGTGAAGGATTTTTCTTGTTTTTAAATATTTATTGAATTGTCACTACCATGGGGCTGGGCTGGTAGTCGAACCTTGTAGAGGACATGATTTCTTATTATTTCCACAACCCCCACATTGTAAGTTGTGTGCAAATCTTTAAATAAGTATATAACTAAATAAAAAAATAAACAAAGCAAACGAACCTGAGCCCGGTTTGTTTTCAGGGATAGCAAAAGAATGTCTCGAGACAGGAAACAAAGAATACATACAAGGAGAGGCTAATAACGCGATAAACTCCTACACTGAAGGACTTCAAGTCAACTGCAGAGATAAACGGCTCAACGCCAAGCTTTATAGTAACAGGGCAGCAGCTCATTTCCATCTGGGTAAGGATTTCATTTCAAACTTATAAATTTGTCGTGCAGCGATAGATAATGGAATGCGCAATCTCCTTCAAGCAAAGACGTGATTCTCGCAAGTGGACCACAATCTCAGGCGCGGATCCAGGATAATGAAATGGGGGTGAATTTTTGTAATAATATAATAGAACCAAAGCCTGGTTGAGGTGTTTGAGGTCTGTACATCAGCATGATTGATTTCCCATGAATAATTAACATTTTCGAATTTTAGACAACGCAAATGCCAATTGTATTATTTTAGAATTGTAAAAAAGCCAGCTATTGAGCGCTGCATTGTGGATGGAGGTGCAAAACCTTAGAGTTATAAACAGAATCTAAAAATCGAAATCGCACGTCGTCGGAATGGCAGAGTAGTCAGACCTGGCCTGGAGGACGACAACGCAACGTCGTTAAAGCATGGAAACGAGGCGTTTTTGGATTACATGCTGGACAGTGTGTTTGTGGGTTCAAAATGAATAGATTGATTGGTAGAACCAGTCATCCCTTATGCATATTCTCCACCGCAATCAGAGAAATCAGAGAAATCAAATATTATTTCAATATTTGAGGGATAATAAAAAAAAGAAGGAACGGGGCTCAGAAAAGGGGGGGGGGGGGGATTAACCCATTTCACCTCCCCTGGATCCATACCTGAATCTAAGAAATTGCATCAAAGAAGCCGAACCCAGTGCATCCCAGATACTAGCTGGGATAGGAGACCACAGGTTAGGAGCGAGGCAAATTTTTTTAACAGTTATTTTTTCCGTAAGAGAATCTGATCACAACATTAAATGAAATAAATTTCGTTTTTCGTGACACCGCATAAAAATCAATTAAAGAAATGATCCTCGCAGATGGACCTCGATTTAAGCCATTGCAATTTTTTTTGGCCTCTTTTCTGCATTTGCATGTAATGAACACCTAAAACTCATACCCTAAATTCCATAGGAAACTACCAAGAGTGTCTCGATGATGCAGCAGTTGCTGTTCAATTGGAACCCACTTTAATTAAAGCCATCAAAAAAGGTGGGTTCTCAGCCATAATTCATCAAAAATCTTTCTATGATTTCGTCAAAAATGAAAAGTGTGGATCACAGCAGGATACATCAACCCAGGTGTCCATGATATCTGCTGTGTTTATATCTGCTATAAAGGTAAAAAGCACTAGTAAACGTCAATAAACTTTCAATTGAACCTTCGTTGGAAGCCGCTTTGTATAAGCTCCTTATAGTCCATTTTAAGTTCTTCCACTGTTGATAATTTCTTCTTTATCACAATTTTTGTTTTCGAGCTAAACAAAAATCAAATCGTTTTCTGCATACGTTTGTACCTTGACGGTAATAGCTACCTTGCACCACCGACTGCTGCCTTCTTTTCAGGAGCCAGTGCTTGTGTCGAGCTTTCCTTGTATAAAGAAGCAAGAGGCTGGTTTCATATGGGATTGGCCGTATCCTTTCACGAATGTTTCAAACGTGATACAAGAAGCTACGCAGGAAATATTTCCAAGAAAATTAACACGTTACAGTCAGATTCGTGTACACGTAATGCAAGCGATGTTCACTGATACCACACTGAGCAGTTGTTAGGAGTATTCTCAAAGGGCTCTTTCAATTACTGCGCAAATCTCAGTTTAAAAAATTTCATTTCAAAAATTCATTAAAAGATTTCCAACTGATGGCCCCTAGTTTGTATCTCTAGGCGAACATCACCTTCAAAACCAAAACTAAGCAAATAACTGCGCTTGAGAGCTGGTTAGTTCACTCTAAGATAATCAAAGAGATCAAATCTCCAGAATAAACCCAAGTTTGAGCTAGCGCTCCCATTCCTAAGGTTCCGTTTCGTATTCTAAATTGATAAATAACACAATTCCACCACATTCTCGCACATCCATTCATAATTTATTTATCCTTAACAAGTTTTAAGATCGAAAACAATAGCAAACCCCTGGTTCATTTACTGAGCAAATCTAATGCTAAACTAAAATTTATGGCAAACACTGATGCCAGTCTCGGCTGTTGTTATCAATACCAGGGACAGTTCAAAACAGCAATCGGGTACCATCAACGTCATCTAGAAATTGCTAAAGAAGTGGGAGACAAGGCCGGAGAGGGAACAAGTTATGCCAATCTCGGCTGCGCTTATCAAGGTCTAGGACAGTTCAAAACAGCAATCGGGTACCATCAACGTCATCTAGAAATTGCTAAAGAAGTGGGAGACAAGGCCGGAGAGGGAAGAAGTTATGCCAATCTCGGCTGCGCTTATCAAGGTCTAGGACAGTTCAAAACAGCAATCGGGTACCATCAACGTCATCTAGAAATTGCTAAAGAAGTGGGAGACAAGGCCGGAGAGGGAAAAAGTTATGGCAATCTCGGCTGCGCTTATCGCAGTCTAGGACAGTTCAAAACAGCAATCGGGTACCATCAACGTCATCTAGAAATTGCTAAAGAAGTGGGAGACAAGGCCGGAGAGGGAAGAAGTTATGCCAATCTCGGCTGCGCTTATCAAGGTCTAGGACAGTTCAAAACAGCAATCGGGTACCATCAACGTGATCTAGAAATTGCTAAAGAAGTGGGAGACAAGGCCGGAGAGGGAAAAAGTTATGGCAATCTCGGCTGCGCTTATCGCAGTCTAGGACAGTTCAAAACAGCAATCGGGTACCATCAACGTGATCTAGAAATTGCTAAAGAAGTGGGAGACAAGGCCGTAGAGGGAGGAAGTTATGGCAATCTCGGCTGCGCTTATCAAGGTCTAGGACAGTTCAAAACAGCAATCGGGTACCATCAACGTCATCTAGAAATTGCTAAAGAAGTGGGAGACAAGGCCGGAGAGGGAACAAGTTATGCCAATCTCGGCTGCGCTTATGACAGTCTAGGACAGTTCAAAACAGCAATCGGGTACCATCAACGTCATCTAGAAATTGCTAAAGAAGTGGGAGACAAGGCCGGAGAGGGAAAAAGTTATGCCAGTCTCGGCTGCGCTTATCGCAGTCTAGGACAGTTCAAAACAGCAATCGGGTACCATCAACGTCATCTAGAAATTGCTAAAGAAGTGGGAGACAAGGCAGGAGAGGGAAGAAGTTATGCCAATCTCGGCTGCGCTTATCAAGGTCTAGGACAGTTCAAAACAGCAATCGGGTACCATCAACGTCATCTAGATATTGCTAAAGAAGTGGGAGACAAGGCCGGAGAGGGAAAAAGTTATGGCAATCTCGGCTGCGCTTATCGCAGTCTAGGACAGTTCAAAAACGCAATCGGGTACCATCAACGTGATCTAGAAATTGCTAAAGAAGTGGGAGACAAGGCCGGAGAGGGAGGAAGTTATGGCAATCTCGGCTGCGCTTATGTCAGTCTAGGGCAATTTAAAACAGCAATCGGATATCTTCAGCGTCGTCTAAAAATTGCTAAAGAAGTGGGAGACAAGGTCGGAGAGGAAGGAAGTTATGGCAATCTCGGTATCGCTCATCGCAGACTAGGACAGTTCGAAACTGCAATCGAGTACCATCACCTTGCTCTAGAAATTGCTAGGGAAGTGAGAGACAAGGTCGGAGAGGGAACAAGCTTTTGCCTTCTTGGTAGAATTCGTCTAAGTCAAGGAGAGTTTAAAGCAGCAATCGAGTGTGATGAACGTCACCTGGAAATTGTTAAAGAAGTAGGAGACAAGGCTGGAGAGGCATGCGCACTCTGTTCTCTTGGTGAAAGTTTTGAGTGCCTAGGAAATGTTTTGAAGGCGTTTGTCTACTTTCAGTCGAGTGTAGAGGTGTATGATGATATCAGGGCCAGTCTTCAACTCAACGATGAGTGGAAGATTTGTTATCGTGATCAACACCAAACGGCGTACAAAGGTTTGTGGCGTACAAATCTACAGCAAGGTAACGTCGTAGGGGCTCTTCTTGCCGCAGAAAAAGGACGTGCGCAGTCTCTGAGAGATCTCATGGACACAAGATATCAGCCTGGAGATTCTTCAACAAACAGCTCTTCGAACAATACGTTTCTGAGTGCTGTTCCATCGAGCACAGTTTTTATGGCTATAAATGGTCCTTGCGTTTACCTCTGGGTAATACTCAGCAACAATAACATCCAGATGAGAAAGGTACATGTAAATAGTTTCAAGTATGAGAATGATTTGGAAATTTTTATTGAGCACCTGAACAAAACCGCTCTTGAGGAGATTGGTGCAAAAATAAATGTTAGGCGCGAAAATCCTTCGCTTGATTCGCCGAAACGGGAGGCAATGGCGAGTGATGTCATCCCAATTGATGTGTTGTACTCGAAATCGAGGGCTTTACAGAAGCTTTATGAAATCATCATTACTCCCATTGCTGATTTGATCGAGGGTAGAGAGCTTACATTTGTTCCTGAGGGGCCATTTTGCCTTGTACCTTTTGCAGCATTGGAGGACTCCAAGTCAACTTATCTAAGTGATTCTTTTACAATTCGTGTGCTTCCGTCCTTGACGACCCTCCAATTAATTCCTGATTGCTCAACTCAATTTCATATGACGACTGGTGCATTGCTTGTTGGAGACCCATGTTTCAAAGATATCACCTATCAGGGAAGACGTTTGCGGCAACTTCCAGGAGCACGGAAAGAGGTGGAGATGATCGGACGCTTCCTCAATATCGCCCCTGTCACTGGAGAAATGGCAACAAAAGATGAAGTGTTAAACCGAATGTCATCGGTGGCGTTGGTACACATCGCAGCGCATGGTAAAATGGAAACTGGAGAAGTTTTTCTGGCACCAAACATCACAAGAGAAAACCCAAAACCTCAAGAGAAAGACTACCTAATGACAATGAATGATGTGGCAGAATCTGGACTGCGAGCACGACTTGTTGTATTAAGTTGCTGTCACACTGCTCGCGGGGAGGTTATGGCTGAGGGTGTGGTAGGCATCGCGCGAGCACTTTTGGGTGCAGGTGCTAGATCTGTTGTGGTAACCTTGTGGGCGATTGACGACGAGGGAACCCTGGAGTTCATGAGTTTCTTCTACGATGCGCTTGCTAAAGGAAAGAAGGCAAGTGAAGCTCTCAATCAGGCCATGAAGTGTATGAGAGAAATTGGAAAGTTCAAGGAGGTGAAGCACTGGGCACCATTTGTACTCATTGGGGATGACGTCAGCCTGGATTTCAACGATGTTTAGACGCTGAAGTAAGCAACTATTCTGTTTATAATTTTTACTTAAAAACATAAAAAGTGACTTTGAATCATAATTCATTGTTTATATTTGAGCAGTGTTGCTTTTGCTATTGTTTTGCTTCTAATCGGGTTAAAAGTTTATCTTTTTGCCCCAGCTAATTGAGATGCGGTACAATCGCGTGGAGAAACCTACGATTACAACAATCTTTTAAGAAAAGATGATACGAGCTAAAAAGGAAATATCTTATATGAAAATCTTGTTGTGTAGTGTATCTCTTCATGTCTAGGGAAAAATTTTATTGTAACTCAACGATCTATTCTAAATTTAGATTCTTTTATTTAACAGCTGAGGCAGTGAGCATTGGAATCCAGAGGAGTTTGTAGTTACCAACAAATGTTGATATTTGGAGCAAAAACCAGGAAGATACCGATGAAATCTACGTCAAGAGTCTTCTTTGCAAAGCAGAGACAACCAAAAGACGGCCAACGTCTAATTCAACAAGTGGCATTAAAGATTTCCATTGACTCAAAAAGTTGAACTGCTGTGACGAGCATGTAGAACTTTCGACACTCAAAAGGAGAACTTTTAAGTGTTTTGATCTTTGATATCTTGCTTAAACTTATTTCTATACATATTTTTAATGAGAAAGTTTTAAAATTATCAGGACTAGCAATCTGAAAAGTAACATTTTTTATCTAACTTAATCTATCAACAGGATCTCGGGCGTAACATTTACTTCGAGGTTAGAACGTCTGGAAAACGCTGTCAGCGTTTTCTGACAGGTTTTTCTCGATCATTTTTTCTCAGGAGGAATGTAAGGCTATCATAGCCATATGCATGTCTAGAGAATTTCCATTGAACTTAGAGAGTAGTCAGTTGCCCCATTGCTCCGTGATCATAGTTTATGTTCGAAGGAAATTGTGATTAGCGGTTTGAGGATTTTTACTAAGTCATTGCTTAAGTCAATGTTATTTTAATTTCCGGGAAAATAACAGATTCTGACCTTTATGGCCGGAACTTAGTCTTGGGATTACTTATTTTTTTAAGATTTCACCTTTACGTTTGTATGCGATAAATTGTGTTTTTTGTATAAGCATTTCAACGTATTTTTAGGATGCTGTTTAAACTAATCGTCCAAAGGCAAAACGAATATTTTTTTTTAATTTGTTACCGACCAGCATAAAATTGCGTATCCTACGAAGCATTGAAAGAAGCACAGAAATTGCGAGGGAGTAGGAAAAAAATGATTTTATTTAGTCCCTTTAATTGGATTGTTTACCTATTGTATGAGTACAATAAAATAACGTTCGAATATCAAGAAATGAGACAAATCGTTGGACATTTTGTTGGAAGGGTAGGGAAAGTCAATAACAAAATGAAGAAAAGTCTCTAGCAACCTGCAAGCAGCAACTGCCTTGAATGGATATATATGTATATATATATATATATATATGTAATAATTTATAGCTGTATGACAGTTATCGATGAATGCCTGAATCATATCTGTGAGGCCATCAAGTATTTGGCAGAATGTGTCAATAAAATTGAACCCCTAGGACAAACAAATGGGAAGAAGATAGTTATCAGAGTACTTAACCTCATAAAATCAATATTTCATCAAATAAATTCAGCTTTTCTCTTTCCCTTCTGTTTTATTTAGTTCTTTCACATGCTAAAGTAAGAAAAACAACTAAATCAGGGCTAACTTAGAGCACAAGAGTAGTCTTTGATTGTGTTTCTTGATGGGGACTCACGTTTTTTCTTCCTACGCTCGTGACAAGACGAAAAAACGTCTTTCTCTGAACCAAAGTTCGTTTCGAATTTCGCCCAGTGATCAGTGTAGCTTACGCGATTTTCTGTTCTTGCACTAGCCTGCGAGGAAGTCCTCACTATAACCGCTTTAAGTAGAAAACTTGGATAGAGATCAACGGAGAAATCTTTCTGCGCAAGAACAATCCAAGAAGGTATTTTGAGTCGCAATTTCCTCTTCCCCCCATACCCCCTCCCCCTCCTTCCATACCCCCTCCCCTCCATACCCCCTCCTCTCATACCCCCTCCCCTCTATACCCCCTCCCCCCTTCTTTTTACCTCGCGCAGGCAGTACGGGTGAACTGAGGAGAAAGTTGCAACCCACAGGAAGAATCCTGGAGCAAACGGTGAGATAAAGAAACACTCCCACTTTTTTTCTATCGCTCAATTTCTTCATCGTTCTCTACCTCTGGAGACTAACGTAACGATTGCACTTTAGATTGACTTTTATTCCACTTTCTTAGGCCCTAAAGCAAATGATGCAGCAACTGGATTACGAACGGAACTTGAAATTCGACGCTTTTGAACGCGTGGAAGATCTTGAGAGACAGGTTCATCGCGTTTTTTTTTTTATTTTCTTCAGATAAGGTGGCGTCTTAAAGACATTATTCTGTACACTGGGTGGTTTTGTTCTCATCTCCGTATTTCTATTTTTTTCTTCCTTTCAGATTTATAAATACAAGCAACATCTGATCAGCGATCTATCAAGGCCAGGAGTTGGAGCAGGTACGGTTTATGGCACGCAGACTAAAAATAATTCGAGTTCTAAAGAAATCCGTGACTATCCACGACTATCTGATGTTCTTAAACGTTTTAATTTTTTTTGACATATGGAAGGATATTGTTGACACATACCGCTTCACTCTCTCTCCAACTCCCCCCCCCCCCGGTCCATAACGAATCACTAACCCAGTAAATGGTTTGAACCCGGGGGTAACATGTGAAGGTGTAGTCTGATCGTCGGGGTGAGTGTAGTCCTGAGAAGGACTGTTGTCGGTGGCAGTGACTGACGTTTCGACAACCTGTGCGGAAGTCATCATCAGAGTCAAGTGAGTGATTGTTGTCAGTAGAATGTTCTTATTCCAGTTCGTGTGAAATGATCGGTTGGTTTTGCCGTGATGTTATTGGCTGTAAGACTCAAGTGACGTAAGTCGTTCGTGATTGGTCTGTTTCGGTCTGTCGGTAAAGCTAGGTTGTTCTTTTTCGGTCGTTTGTGATGTTTATGTCGTGAATGAGTCGTTTGTATGGGGCGGGTAGTTGTTGACATCTGTTTAGGGGAGTCTGTTCTAAGTTAGTAAACCAGCTTTCCAGAGTCAGTCGTTGAAAATAGTCAGTGCTGTAGGTTAGGCATTGCGCAGAGTCCCAGTCAATGTTGTGGTTGGTAAGTCGATGATGTTCAGCAATGTGATTGCTGACATCACCTTTCCTCGTCGCCCGTCTGTGTTCAGTCAGTCTTGTTGTGAGGTTTCTGCCAGTCTCACCGATGTAGGAGGCTTGGCAGTCGGAACAATTGATCTTATAAATCGTTCCCTGTCTGTTCCTCGGTTCGTCTTTGTCTTTAACGTTGGTTAGTAACTGACGTAGTGTGGTGATGGGTTTGTGGGCGACGCGGATATTGAAGGGTAGTAAGATGCGCGAGATGTTTTCAGACATACCTTTTATGTACGGTATGGTTGCTGTAGTCGTAGGGGTTGCGGTGTCGTTTGTTTCGGTAGTGGTAGTGGGTCGGTGAGTGTTTCGTCGGATGAAGTCGTTGTTGTAGTTGTTCTTCGTAAAAACACGGTGAAGGTATTTGTTCTCGTCGGCTAAGCTGTCTGTCGAGTCACATACTAGTTGTGCGCGTCGTGTTAGAGTTCTGATAGTTGTGGCTTTGTGTGATGTAGGGTTGTAGGATGACTCGTCTAGTAATCTGTCGGTGTGTGTCGGTTTCCTGTAAACTGTCGTTCGTAATGAGTTGTCGTTGTGGCTTACCAGGCAGTCTAGAAAAGGAAGTCACTAACCCTTGCATAATCACTAACCCTTGCATTTTTAATTGAATTGACGTGTATGTTCTGTTTTAAATTGGTTTGAACCTCTTGCCCTGGATTTTATCCGCGTCCTTTCTTCTCGAAGAGGGTTAGACGCCGCTAGAGAACAAAGATAGTTACCTTAGCAATAAGTGATCTTTTGTGCTTATGATTTCCAAATTTCAATGAGACTTTGGGCTTTTGATATAGCGTCTCTATGTTATGAAACAAACTGCTAAAACTCCGAACCAAGGGTTGGTGCAATTTACTCCGAATTGGAAGCTCTGGGTGCATTCCGTTGCACTTTAGAGCAAGACATTTTACCCATATATTTTACTGACATTCTATTCTCCATCCTGGATTATAAATGGATTTTGGAGAATTTTCGGGGACTTGGCAAATTCTTGTAGGGAGTGGGGAATAACTCGCGGTGGACTCGGTTTTAGTTGCTTCTCACTGTCGAAACGGGATGATCACTGTAACGTAGCAACGTCAGCCACTTAGCCTGCGAGCAAAACTAAAGGACATATGTGAAAAATGAAAAATTCTCAGTGCTGACGTTATAGTAACCACACAAAAATCATGAGACGAACTCTTATCCTGGTCTCTTTTTATAGGCTCGAGAGCCGCATCACGCACAGACAAACGCCTCTTGTCCTCTTACGAGACGGTGCCGGACATCTACGCAGCGTCCCTGCTGTTCGTCCCATCCGCCAGTCCATCCGGCTAAGGCTGTCAAAGTGGTGCAGCCAGTAGCTGGAGGAGGTTTATGGCCACTCCCTGTAGTATTTCCACAGAGACAAGCTCCCACACCGGACCCTGGTGAGTCATAACAATAGGTGATGGTTCTTTAGTTTTTTATTTGTTTGTTATTATCTTTGACAATTTAGAGAGGACGGGATTAACGCTTTCCACCCTAGTTGTCAGAGATACGTCATCTGATTGTATCAGTTTTATCTAGTTCACATTTTTCTTGATGTTTCAGTGAGTGGCTCGTATTCACCGCCTCCCAAAATTCAAAGGCCGAAAACTGTAAGTACTTAGAGAACGATGTTATTCGCCCAAGGCATTACGTCCTTTCGAATCCAGATGAATTATCATCCTAGCTTCCCGTTGAAGGACATGTTGCACATAACTGCCTTGAGTTTAAAGGACTCCGCAAATATTTGTTACAAAAAAAGAATAAGAGATAACATCAACAACCACAAGAGACGGGCAATAGAAGCAGTTTTCAACTTACTGTAGAAAAACCGAAATCAATCTAATCACCACAGCCAATCACAATAAAGGCTTACATCATTATTAGCCAATGAGAACTAATATTTAAACCAGGCAAGCAACCAAAAGCATGGGAAAACGCAGCTGACCACGATTGGTTTTCATTTTGCCTGTGATTGGTTGAGCGGATGGTGCGAGGTTTCTGGACGAATGAAAGAAAAGGGTAAAGCAAAAACAGAGGCTCCCAGATTACTTTCGACACTCAATTTTAAAATTCATATTCTCGTTTCAGAATGTTCTAAATACTCGTTTTTCTTCCTGCAGCACACTGGTCGTTTAAGAGGGAAAATTTCGCACAGTCTCTTGGGTGACCTTCAACCAGCTGATGGTCCAAATACAAGACTTCCTTTAACATTTTTAACTTTTTTGTTGAGAGCAAAACAGACTCACTAATTGGGCTACGTTTAGCGCAATACGACCGAGACGACTTGAAAGGGCCCCGGAGAGATGAACTAGCAGCCGTAGCACATACTCGGGTTTCTTATAAAGCAGCTTGTTCACACGCTAGGGAAATGCTTTTCTTCTCTGATGATTTGGCAGCTTACTATTTCAGAGGAAGTCTATTACCTCGAATCTACAAGTTTACTCCCAGAGACACGACTTGGGTCCTAGGACTCGAAAATACGAGACCTCATCGTATTATTGACTCGAGTGATTAGTTTAATATTATCTTGAATATAACATAATATATGAATAATCATCACAAAGAAATTGTGTGGAAGAAACTTAAAAGCTCCAATAGAATAGATCAACATAGTGGAAAGTATTTTTTTATCTCTAGAATAAATGAGTTATTCATACCGCGATTATGGATACATTCTTATGCTAATGAAAACATTTGCTGAGGTTTTAACTTTTAAAAAAATCGATTGTAGAGAATTGTCAAGTGGAGGAGTTAGTTGCAGCAAAATTTCCTTATATTATGTTTATTTTGTCTTTAGTGGTAAAAATGACATCAAAACATCTTAAAAGGTTTTTATGAACCAATATTTTGAATGCAGACGGTAAAATGATTTTTGAAGAACTATACATAATCGAAACTGTAGATGAGAATTAACTCCGAAGCGTAAATTAATTAAAGTGGTAAATGAAACCCATGAAAAACCCTCTGAGCGTTAGCCTAGTGAAGGGTATCAGGCAACTACACGAGATAAAGAAAATGTCCTTGTGACCTCGGTGTTGGAATCGAACCCACGACCTCCGAATTAGATCTACCGTTGCTCTGCCTACTAAGCTACCTTCACTAGGGCTAACGCTCAGAGAGTTTTTTATGGGTTTCATTTAGCACTTTAATTTACACTTCAGTGTTAATTCTCTGTTCCATCATTCATTAATGACTATGACAATTAATATCTACGAGGGCTCAATGATGAGCCACTGGTCGGAAAATGATACCTCACTCCTTCCTCAAGGAACAAAGACTGAACTTAAGGAGGTGGAATGCGGGTTCATTTATGAAGCAGAGTTCATAGCCTATTAAATCTGGTGAAAGGAAGAACTTAAAACGCGGATGATGCATACATTTAATGTCAATACTTACCGGATAATGCTCATTATTAAAAACTAGATCATTGGATAATGCAATTCAACAATTTTTATTGGCTTAGCCATTATGGTAGAT